>NW_025333979.1:0-10804 GCF_019186645.2 Phyllostomus hastatus | reverse complement strand
TCGCCCTATTCTTCCTAGCAGAATACGCCAACATTATCATAATAAACGCCCTAACCACAACCCTCTTCCTAGGAGCCCACAACAACCCCATAGCCCCCGAACTATATACCACCAACTTCGCAACCAAAACTCTCCTACTCACCATATCGTTCCTATGAATCCGCGCATCCTATCCGCGCTTCCGCTATGACCAACTAATACACCTCCTATGAAAAAACTTCCTACCCCTAACACTCGCCCTGTGCATGTGATACGTTACCATGCCAATTATACTAGCTAGCATCCCACCCCAATCATAAGAAATATGTCTGATAAAAGAGTTACTTTGATAGAGTAAAACATAGAGGCTAAAATCCTCTTATTTCTAGGACTATAGGACTTGAACCTAACCCTAAGAATTCAAAAATCTTCGTGCTACCACACTACACTAAATCCTAAGTAAGGTCAGCTAAATTAAGCTATCGGGCCCATACCCCGAAAATGTTGGTTTATATCCTTCCCGTACTAATAAATCCCATCATCTCCTCAGTAATCATATCAACTATCATCCTAGGAACATCCATTGTAATCACTAGCTCCCACTGACTAACAGTATGAATAGGCTTCGAAATAAACATACTAGCTGTTATCCCAGTACTAATAAAAAGCCACCATCCCCGCTCCACAGAAGCAGCAACCAAATATTTCCTCACCCAAGCCACAGCCTCAATACTCCTACTCCTCGCTATCATTATCAATCTACTAAACTCCGGCCAATGAACCGTCACAAACATAATTAACCCCACAGCCTCCATCATCCTCACCCTTGCCCTCGCCATAAAACTTGGACTTTCCCCATTCCACTTCTGAGTCCCAGAAGTTACACAAGGCATCCCCCTATCATCAGGCCTAATCCTACTAACCTGACAAAAACTAGCCCCACTGTCCATTCTCTACATCATCTCACCTAGCATTAACCCAGACTTACTACTAACAATAGCCCTCCTGTCTGTGATAATTGGAGGCTGAGGAGGGCTCAATCAGACCCAACTACGAAAAATCATAGCTTACTCATCCATTGCTCACATAGGCTGAATATCCGCAATCCTAATCTACAACCCAACCCTAACCCTTCTTAACCTCACAATCTACATCACGATAACCCTAACCATATTTATACTCCTAATTACCTCTGCAACAACCACAACACTATCACTATCCCATACATGAAACAAAGCACCCATAATTACCACCATTATACTAACTATCCTCCTATCCATAGGAGGACTCCCACCCCTCACAGGATTTATACCAAAATGAATGATCCTCCAAGAACTAACAAAAAATGATAGCATCATCCTACCCACCCTCATAGCCATCACAGCCCTACTCAATCTATACTTCTACATACGCCTAACATACGCAACATCACTAACAATGTTTCCCACAACAAACACCATCAAAATCAAATGACACTTCATATTCACAAAACAAACAATCTGTCTAGCCCCCCTAATCATTACCTCAACAATAATACTCCCACTAACCCCTATAATAGCACTCCTATACTAGAAGTTTAGGTTACACCAGACCAAGAGCCTTCAAAGCTCTAAGCAAATATCAAATATTTAACTTCTGAACATAAGGGCTGCAAGACTCTATCCTACATCTGCTGAATGCAAGTCAACCGCTTTCCTTAAGCTAAACCCTTACTAGATTGATGGGCTTTGAACCCATGAAATTTTAGTTAACAGCTAAACACCCTAAACAACTGGCTTCAATCTACTTCTCCCGCCGTCTAGAAAAAAAAGGCGGGAGAAGCCCGGGCAGGATTGAAGCTGCTCCTTTGAATTTGCAATTCAACGTGCTATACACCACAAGGCTTGGCAATAAGAGGAACTATCCTCTGTCTTTAGATTTACAGTCTAATACCTATCTCGGCCATATTACCCATGTTCATTTCCCGTTGACTCTTCTCAACAAATCATAAAGATATCGGCACCCTATACCTCCTATTTGGTGCCTGAGCAGGCATAGTAGGCACCGCACTAAGCCTTCTCATCCGTGCCGAACTTGGCCAACCTGGAGCCCTCTTAGGGGATGACCAGATTTATAATGTTGTCGTCACAGCCCACGCTTTCGTAATAATTTTCTTTATAGTGATGCCCATCATAATTGGAGGGTTTGGCAACTGACTAGTCCCTCTAATAATTGGAGCCCCTGATATGGCATTCCCTCGAATGAACAACATGAGCTTCTGACTCCTGCCCCCCTCTTTCTTACTATTATTAGCCTCCTCCACTGTTGAAGCTGGAGTTGGCACTGGTTGAACAGTTTACCCACCACTAGCTGGAAATCTTGCTCATGCGGGAGCCTCCGTCGACCTGGCAATCTTTTCTCTACATTTAGCAGGGGTATCCTCTATTCTAGGGGCTATTAATTTTATTACTACAATCATTAACATGAAACCCCCTGCTCTATCTCAATATCAGACTCCTTTATTTGTGTGATCCGTCCTAGTCACAGCCGTCCTCCTTTTACTATCCCTTCCTGTACTGGCAGCTGGCATCACCATACTCCTAACAGACCGAAACCTCAACACCACGTTCTTTGACCCCGCTGGAGGGGGAGACCCTATCCTATATCAACACCTATTCTGATTCTTCGGCCATCCCGAAGTATATATCCTTATCCTACCGGGATTTGGAATCATTTCCCATGTAGTAACCTATTACTCAGGCAAAAAAGAGCCCTTCGGATATATAGGTATAGTATGAGCCATGATATCCATCGGATTCCTAGGCTTCATTGTGTGAGCCCATCACATATTTACAGTAGGAATAGACGTAGACACACGAGCCTACTTTACATCTGCTACTATAATCATCGCGATTCCCACCGGAGTAAAAGTATTTAGCTGATTAGCTACTCTACATGGAGGCAATATTAAATGATCTCCTGCTATACTCTGAGCACTTGGTTTCATCTTCCTATTTACAGTAGGAGGCCTAACAGGAATCGTGCTAGCTAACTCATCCCTAGATATCGTACTGCATGATACCTACTACGTTGTAGCCCACTTCCACTATGTCCTATCCATAGGAGCCGTCTTTGCCATTATAGGAGGATTCGTACATTGATTCCCACTCTTCACAGGCTATACATTAAACACAGTATGAGCAAAAATTCACTTCCTAGTAATATTCGTGGGCGTCAACATAACTTTCTTCCCACAACATTTCCTAGGTCTATCGGGCATGCCTCGACGATACTCCGACTACCCAGATGCATATACTACTTGAAACACTGTGTCCTCTATGGGCTCTTTCATTTCACTCACAGCAGTAATACTAATAGTATTTATAGTGTGAGAAGCTTTCGCAGCTAAGCGAGAAGTTTCAGTTGCTGAACTGACTACCACAAACCTCGAGTGACTTCACGGATGCCCTCCTCCCTACCACACATTCGAGGAACCTACATACGTTAACCCAAAATAAGAAAGGAAGGAATCGAACCCCCTCAGATTGGTTTCAAGCCAACATCATAACCATTATGTCTTTCTTTACAAGTGAGATATTAGTAAAAATTACATAACTTTGTCAAAGTTAAGTTACAGGTGAAATTCCCGTATATCTCCATGGCATACCCCTTCCAATTAGGATTCCAAGATGCAACCTCCCCCATCATAGAAGAACTACTACATTTTCACGACCATACCCTAATAATTGTCTTTATAATCAGCTCTTTGGTCCTATACTTAATCTCCTCTATACTAACAACACGCCTAACCCACACAAGTACAATAGATGCCCAAGAAGTAGAAACAATCTGAACAATTCTTCCAGCTATTATCCTAATCACAATTGCCCTCCCATCTCTACGCATCTTATACATAATAGACGAAATCAATAACCCCTCCATGACTATTAAAACCATAGGCCACCAATGATACTGAAGCTATGAATACACTGACTATTCAGAACTATGCTTTGATTCATACATAATCCCTACGTCCGACTTAAAATCAGGAGGACTCCGCCTATTAGAAGTGGATAATCGAGTAGTTATCCCTATAGAAATAACGGTCCGCATACTTATTTCTTCCGAAGACGTACTTCACTCATGAGCCGTTCCATCCCTAGGACTAAAAACAGACGCAATCCCAGGTCGACTTAACCAAACAACCCTCCTATCCACTCGACCCGGTCTATACTACGGCCAGTGCTCCGAAATCTGCGGCTCCAACCACAGCTTCATACCTATTGTCCTCGAAATAGTTACCCTAAACTGTTTCGAGAAATGATCTGCATCTATACTGTAATTTCATTAAGAAGCTAACCTAGCGTTAACCTTTTAAGTTAAAGATAGGGAGAATTAACCTCCCCTTAATGATATGCCCCAATTAGATACATCGACATGATTTATCACAATTGTCTCCACTATAATCACCCTATTCATTATCATACAACTAAAAATCTCCAGCCACCATTATCATTCAACCCCAGAACCAAAAACAACCAAAACTACCGAGTCCCTAACTCCTTGAGAAACCAAATGAACGAAAATTTATTCGCCTCTTTCATTACCCCTACGATAATAGGACTTCCTATTGTTATTCTAATCATTATATTCCCCACTATAATATTCCCATCTACCAATCGGCTAATCAACAACCGACTAGTGGCCATCCAACAATGACTAATCTACCTAACATCTAAACAAATGCTCTCAATCCATAACCGCAAAGGCCAAACATGAGCTTTAATACTAATATCCCTAATCCTATTTATTGGCTCCACAAACCTATTGGGTCTACTACCCCACTCATTTACCCCTACAACACAACTATCAATAAATCTTGGTATAGCCATCCCTCTATGAGCAGGAACTGTAATTCTAGGATTCCGCCACAAAACTAAAGCCTCCCTCGCACACTTCCTCCCACAAGGTACACCCCTTCCCTTAATCCCTATACTTATTATCATCGAAACAATCAGCCTATTCATTCAACCAATAGCCCTAGCCGTACGACTAACAGCCAACATTACTGCCGGCCACTTATTAATCCATCTAATCGGGGGAGCAACACTTGCCCTAATAAGCATCAGCACAGCCACTGCCCTTATCACATTCGTAGTCCTAGTACTGCTAACAATCCTGGAATTCGCCGTCGCCCTGATCCAAGCATACGTTTTCACATTACTAGTTAGTCTATATCTACATGACAACGCTTAATGACCCACCAAACACACGCCTACCATATAGTTAACCCCAGCCCTTGACCACTTACAGGGGCTCTATCAGCTTTATTAATAACCTCAGGCCTGGTAATATGATTTCACTTTAATTCCATAACCCTACTAACCCTAGGTTTACTCACCAATTCATTAACCATATATCAATGATGACGAGATATTATCCGAGAAGGCACATTCCAAGGGCACCACACACCAGTTGTACAAAAAGGACTCCGCTACGGAATAATCCTATTTATCATCTCAGAAGTCTTCTTCTTCTCAGGATTTTTCTGAGCCTTCTACCACTCCAGCCTAGCCCCAACCCCTGAACTAGGAGGATATTGACCCCCAGCAGGTATTACCCCCCTCAACCCGCTAGACGTCCCTCTTCTTAATACATCCGTCCTACTAGCCTCAGGAGTCTCTATCACCTGAGCACACCATAGCCTCATAGAAGGACACCGTAAACATATAATCCAGGCCCTATCCATCACCATTGCTCTAGGCCTGTACTTTACCCTCCTACAAACATCAGAATACTATGAAACACCCTTCACTATTTCAGATGGAGTTTACGGCTCCACGTTCTTCATAGCAACCGGATTCCACGGCCTACATGTCATCATTGGGTCCACCTTCTTAATCGTATGTCTCCTACGACAGCTAAAATTCCATTTCACATCCAATCACCACTTTGGGTTCGAAGCTGCCGCCTGATACTGACATTTTGTAGACGTTGTTTGACTTTTCCTATACGTATCCATCTATTGATGAGGCTCTTACCCTTTTAGTATCAACTAGTACAACTGACTTCCAATCAGTTAGTTCCGGCACAATCCGGAAAAGAGTAATTAACATAGCCATTACTCTTCTAACAAACACAGCACTAGCCTCAATCCTTGTAATCATTGCATTCTGACTTCCCCAGACAAGCACCTATGCAGAAAAAGCAAGCCCTTATGAGTGCGGCTTCGACCCCCTAGGATCCGCTCGTCTTCCTTTCTCAATGAAATTTTTCCTTGTGGCTATCACATTCCTACTATTTGACTTAGAAATTGCTCTCCTCTTACCCCTACCATGAGCATCTCAAACTAATAATCTACAAACTATACTCCCCATAGCCCTAATTCTAATCTCCCTTCTGGCCGCCAGCCTAGCATACGAATGAATACAAGAAGGACTAGAATGATCTGAATAATGATAATTAGTTTAAAAAAAACAAGTGATTTCGACTCACTAGATTATGATAAAATTCATAGTTATCTAATGTCCCTCACCTATATAAATATGTTCCTAGCATTCACTATCTCCCTAATAGGATTATTAATATATCGATCCCACATAATATCCTCTCTCCTGTGCTTAGAAGGAATAATACTTTCCCTATTCGTAGTAATAACGACCATCATCTTAAACACCCAACTAACACTAGCAACAATACTACCCATCATTCTACTAGTATTTGCAGCATGCGAAGCAGCACTAGGCCTATCCCTTCTAGTAATAGTATCCACTACCTACGGAATAGACTACGTCCAAAACCTTAATCTCCTTCAATGCTAAAAATCATTATCCCCACTATCATACTTATCCCCCTTACCTGGTTTTCCAAACCAAAAATAATCTGAATTAACACCACAACCCATAGCCTAATAATTAGCATCCTATGACTACCCCTTATCAATCAATTCGCTGACAATAGCCTAAACTTATCCACAATATTCTTTTCTGATGCCCTATCCACTCCTCTACTCATATTAACGATATGACTTCTACCCTTAATAATCATCGCCAGTCAATTCCACCTATCCAATGAGACCCTATCCCGAAAAAAACTCTATCTTACTATACTGATCTTACTTCAATCATTTCTAATCATAACCTTTACCGCCACCGAACTCATCATATTCTACATTCTATTCGAAGCTACTCTACTCCCAACCCTAATCATCATTACACGATGAGGTAACCAAGCAGAACGCCTAAATGCGGGCCTTTACTTCCTATTTTATACATTAGTAGGATCTCTCCCTCTACTTGTTGCCCTAGTTTACGTACAAAACATTACAGGCTCACTAAACTTTCTTCTCATACAGCACTGATCAAATCCTCCCTACCTCCTGAAGCACATCCCTACTATGATTAGCATGCATGCTAGCCTTCATAGTAAAAATACCATTGTACGGCCTCCACCTCTGACTACCAAAAGCCCATGTAGAAGCCCCTATCGCAGGCTCAATAGTCCTTGCAGCAATTCTTCTGAAATTAGGAGGCTACGGCATACTACGCATCACGATCTTACTCAACCCACTTACTGAATTTATAGCTTACCCATTTATAATACTCTCCTTATGAGGCATAATTATAACCAGCTCCATCTGTCTACGCCAAACAGACCTCAAATCCCTTATCGCTTATTCCTCGGTAAGCCATATAGCCCTAGTTATCGTAGCTATCCTCATCCAAACCCCCTGAAGTTTTATAGGAGCAACAGCCCTGATAATCGCACATGGCCTAACCTCCTCTATACTTTTCTGCCTAGCCAACTCAAACTACGAACGAATCCACAGCCGAACAATAATTTTAGCCCGAGGCCTACAAACTCTTCTACCCCTCATAGCAACCTGATGACTTCTGGCAAGCCTCACCAACCTAGCCCTCCCACCAACCATCAATCTAATTGGAGAACTATTCGTAGTAATGTCAATATTCTCCTGATCCAACCTCTCCTTAATTCTCTTAGGAGTAAACATCATCATTACGGCCCTGTACTCCCTGTATATACTAATTATAACTCAACGGGGCAATTATACTCCCCCATATTAATGTCATCCTCCCTCCTACACACGAGAAAACACCCTCATAACTATACATATCCTCCCTCTCCTACTTCTCTCTATCAACCCTAAAATCATCCTAGGAACCCCTTACTGTAAGTATAGTTTAATAAAAACATTAGATTGTGAATCTAATAACAGAAACTAAACTTTCTTACTTACCGGAAAAGCATGCAAGAACTGCTAACTCTATGCTCCCGTGCCTAACAGCACGGCTTCTCCACACTTTTAAAGGATAGTAGTTATCCATTGGTCTTAGGAACCAAAAAATTGGTGCAACTCCAAATAAAAGTAATAAACCTATTCTCCTCCGCCACTATCATATCCCTAATTATCCTAACCCTACCCATCCTAACAGCAATTCTAAAAACTCAAAACAATTCCAACTACCCAAACTACGTCAAAACCATAGTCTCCTACTCTTTCTTCCTCAGTACAATTCCCACGATCATATTCATCTACTCCGGGCAAGAGATAATTATCTCCAACTGGCATTGAATCACCCTACACACCCTAAAACTGTCCCTCAGCCTAAAACTAGACTTCTTCTCAATACTATTTATACCTGTAGCACTATTTGTGACCTGATCTATCCTAGAATTCTCAATATGATATATACACTCAGATCCAAATATCAACCGTTTTTTTAAGTATCTCCTGATATTTCTAATCACAATATTAATCCTAGTAACAGCTAACAATCTTTTCCAACTATTCATCGGCTGAGAAGGAGTAGGTATCATATCCTTCCTACTCATCGGTTGATGATACGGCCGAACAGATGCCAACACAGCAGCCCTACAGGCAATCCTCTATAACCGTATCGGAGACATCGGCTTCATCCTAGCTATGGCATGATTCCTTACCAATTCCAATACATGAGAACTTCAACAAATTTTCATCCTCAATTCATTTACCCCATCCCTCCCCCTAGCTGGCTTACTCCTCGCAGCAGTAGGCAAATCAGCCCAATTCGGACTACATCCTTGACTTCCCTCTGCCATAGAGGGCCCAACTCCTGTATCAGCCCTACTCCACTCAAGCACAATAGTTGTAGCCGGCATTTTTCTCCTAATCCGATTCCACCCCCTCATGGAAAACAACACTACAATTCAAACAGCAGCCCTATGCCTAGGAGCCCTCACAACCCTATTTACCGCCATATGCGCACTCACCCAAAACGATATTAAAAAAATCATCGCATTCTCCACTTCAAGCCAACTGGGACTAATAATAGTTACTATTGGAATTAATCAGCCACACCTGGCATTCCTACATATTTGCACACATGCCTTCTTCAAAGCCATACTTTTCATGTGCTCGGGATCAATCATCCATAGCCTCAACGACGAACAAGATATTCGAAAAATGGGAGGCCTATTCAAAACTATACCCTTCACCGCAACAGCCATAACTGTAGGAAGCCTAGCACTAACAGGTATTCCCTTCCTAACAGGATTCTACTCCAAAGATCTAATCATTGAAGCGGCCAACACCTCTTATACCAACGCCTGAGCCCTTCTCATAACCCTTATTGCCACCACCCTTACAGCCGTATACAGCACTCGGATCATCTTTTTCGCACTACTAGGACAACCCCGCCTTCCCACCCTAATCCTAATCAATGAAAACAATCCACTCTTACTTAACGCCATCAAACGCCTACTCGTAGGAAGCATTTTCGCCGGGTTCCTAATCTCGAATAACATCCCTCCAACCACTATCCCCCCAATAACAATACCCTCCTACCTCAAACTTATAGCGTTAACTGTAACCCTGACCGGATTCATCCTTGCCCTAGAACTCAACCTCGCCGCACTGAACCTAAAATTCAAAGCCCCTACCAACCTATTCAAATTCTCCAACCTTTTAGGCTATTTCCCAACTATCATGCACCGACTGCCACCGATAACGAACCTGGCACTTAGCCAAAAATCCGCATCCCTACTACTGGACCTTGCCTGACTTGAAATCCTCCTTCCTAAGTCAATCTCCTCCCTTCAACTAATATCCTCAAACCTAGTCTCCAACCAAAAAGGACTAATCAAACTCTACTTCCTGTCTTTCCTAACCACCTTTTCACTTGTCTTAATCATACTTAACCACTACGCGTAACCTCTATAATTACCATCACAGCAACCAACAGAGATCACCCAGTAACCACCACCAATCATACTCCATAACTATATAAACCTCCCACACCAGTCAATTCTTTACCAACAGAACCCGCTCCCCCCACATCACAAGCAACCCAATCTCCCCCTCCCCCACTATACCCGAAAATCGCACCCAACTCTGTCTCCTTCAACACGGAAAACACCAAAACAAACTCTATAACTACACCCACAATAAAAGCCCCCAGTACCGTTTTATTAGAAATCCAAACCTCCGGATACTGCTCTGTAGCCATAGCTGTAGTATACCCAAAAACCACCAACATACCCCCCAAATAAATCAAAAACACTATCAGCCCTAAAAACGACCCATTAAAACTCATCACAATACCACACCCCGCACCCCCACTTACAATTAAGCCCAACCCCCCATAAATCGGAGAAGGTTTTGAAGAAACCCCGGCAAAGCTTAACACAAAAATAATACTTAAAATAAACACAACGTATGTTGCCATTATTCTTACATGGCTACACCCATGACTAATGGCATGAAAAGCCACCGTTGTACTTCAACTATAAGAACAATAATGACCAACATTCGAAAAAACCCATCCACTTCTAAAAATTATCAACAGCT
>NW_025333978.1:0-77751 GCF_019186645.2 Phyllostomus hastatus | reverse complement strand
CTGTTTCCTTGGATCAGGTGCTGAGTGGCAGACTCAGCATCCCTGTGGTGAAAGACTTGGACCAGGTCGTTTCATTCTCTAAGGAGGACTCAGGGAGCTCTGAATGACAGATATCATTAAGGTCTCCCTACCTCCCTTACCTTCCTAGATGTTTCTTCCTCAGGTGCCTGGATCTTTGCTCTTCCTTCACTGTTACGAAACTGGTGTGTACTATTCCACTGGCTCCAGCTTTATCTTTCTTTCCATAATCTCCTGCTATCATTCAGATTTTTCATCCAGAAAGGTCACACATAAAATGGAAAAGGAATTTCAAAAAAAAAACATGAAAGGAATTAAATCTGAATCATCTGGGCACTCCCAGGACTCCACCTTCCAGGCTGGTTGGGGAAAGAAGGAGGCATCATTGCCAGCAAGGGTCAGAGCAGAATCTAGAATTTCCACAGTTGGTCTCTATAACACCATTAATACCCACACTCACTTTTGTCCTGATCACAATGGAGGAAAAAGCTGTTCCCTTTCTGCCTTCTTGGGGACAGCTGCCTTCAGGGACCAAAGAACCATAACAGAGAAGTGTGTGGACAAGGGAAGATGGGGTCATAGACTTAGATGATCAGAGCATTGGGTGTAGCTTTTGATAAATGGCACACCATTGTCAGACTACAACTAGTCTAACCACCCTTGCAGTTTGCAGATTGTTTAGAGTTTCCAGAGTTCCCCTTTCAGCTTTAGAGAAACCTGTCATGGGGGAGAAATGAGGCAAAGCAGTGAACACAAACAACAGGCAGACACCATCTCCATTAGGTCACCCCATCACTGTCCTCTCTGCTCCTGAGTCAGAGCTCACACAGGAAGAGGCAGGTACAGTCTGGGATTTTGCCTCCAATGACCTAAGTCCAGAGAAATAGCACAGTTAGAGCTCCCTTCTACCAGGGCAGCACTGTCACTGTCACATAAGAATCAGGGGCTGACTGCATGGGGAGCTAAGACAGGTGTACTGATTGATGCCTGGTGTCTCTGTTAAAGCCTTCTGATTGTGGGGGGATTGAGAGGTGAAATCAAGGGAAACGTTCTGTGGGTATGTATGAAAAATGCCATGGAAAGAAAGGCTCAGAAGCTCTGAAGATGTGTGGAATACAGTTTCCTTAGTACCCTTATGACTTGTAGAAACAGTAACCACAAGGTAGGAAGTTCTCTGTGTACAATTATGAAATGAGACAAAATAAAAATCTTCTCTTTCAGGGGCAAGACAGCAGCTGGATGAATCTGTGAATTTTCGTGCTGAAATACTTCCTGTGACATGTGGGGAGATGATGGGGCTGTTAATTAAGAGAAAATTGGAACGAGGTAAGTTTCAAGATTTACTCTGATTTGCAACCACTCTGTGAAGGAATTGCATGAACTAATGGAATGACCCATGTGAATCTCCTGTCATTCAAGGAACTGAGGCTCCACTGTGGCTTGAAAGAAAAAAGAAGGATCCCTAAGATGATATTTTTACACATTAAGCAGTGCTGCATATCAAGTGCTCACCCCCATGTGCAAGTGCCCATGAGAATGCCCAAAGAACCAAAGAGAAGTGCAGGATTGTCAGTTTCTGGGTTCAAAATACTTCATTTTCTACTTTGAGTCAGATATAGCAGGGAAGAGGCCCGCAGCCTCCACATTCACAGCCTGTATCCCATCTGGGTAATCACCACCAGGACAGGGTGTTAGATGTAGTGAGGAGATCACAGAGTTTATAATCAGAAAACCTGATCCCAGCCTCAGCTCTGCTGAGAGTGACAGTGTGAAGACTGGGACCTTCCTGCACCTTAAACATCCCATCTAAGAAATTGATAATAATTACAAACTTGCTTCCTGCTCTGACTTTGAGAGTTCTTTTATATATGAATATAAAGTGTTTTGTGATTTTAATATTATAAAACTTAAGGCTTTTTGTCTATATGATGAACTTCATATCAGATTATTAAGATTTTATTTATTTATTTTTGGAGAAAAGGGGAGGGAGAAAGAAGGAGAAGGAGAGAAACATCTATGTGTGGTTTCCTCTCATGCATCCCCTACTAGGAACCTGGCCTGGACCCCAGGCATGTGCCCTGACTGGGAATAGAACCAACAACCCTTTGGTTCACAGGCCCGTGCTCAAACCACTGAGCTACACCAGACAGGACTCAGATTATTTTTAATATGGCTATGAGTACACTAATATGAATAAATGTTTTATCATAATAATTTTTTTAAATTTTATTTTAATAATTGTTCAAGTACAGTTTTCTCCCTTTTACTCCCAATCCAGCCCCTCTCCCAAACCTCCCCCCTTCCCTCCCTTTACCACCCTCCCCCTAGTTTTTGTCCATGTGTCCTTTAAATTTGTTCCTGTAAACCCTTCCCATTGTCCCCTGAATTCCCTCTTCTCTCTTCTGTGGTCACTGTCAGTCTGTCCTCTATTTCAGTGACTTTGGTTATATTTTGCTCGTTTCTTTGTTTTGTTGTTTAGGTTCCTGTTAAAGGTGATATCATATGGTATTTGTCTTTCACTGCCTGGCTTGTTTCACTAAGCATAATGTTTTCCAGCTCCATCCACACTGTTGCGAAGGGTAGGAGCTCCTTCTTTCTTTCTGCTGCATAGAATTCCATTGTGTAAATGTACCATAGTTTTTTGATGCACTCATTTACTGATGGGCATCTTGGTTGCTTCCAGCATCTAGCTATTGTAAATTGTGCTGCTATGAACATTGGGATGCATAGGTTCTTTTGAATTGGTGTTTTAGTGTTCTTAGGATAGAGTCCCAGCAGTGGAATTGCAGGGTCAAAAGGCAGATCCATTTTTTAGTTTTCTGAGGAAGTTCCATACTGCTTTCCATAGTGGTTGTACCAGTCTGCAGTCCCACCAGCAGTGCACTAGGGTCCCCTTTTCTCCACAACCTCTCCAACACTTGTTGTTTGTTGCTTTGTTTATGATGGCCATTCTTACTTGTGTGAAGTGGTATCTCATTGTGGTTTTAATTTGCATCTCTCTGATAGCTAGCGATATTGAACATCGTTTCATGTATCTTTGGATCTTCTGTATGTCCTCCTTGGAGAAGTGTCTGTTCAAGTCCTTTGCCCATTATTTAATTGGGTTGTTTGTCTTCTTAGAGTGGAGTCGTGTAAGTTCTTTATATATTTTCAAGATTAAACCCTTGTCTGAGGTATCATTGGCAAATGTTTTCCCATACAGTTGGTTCTCTTTTTATTTTGATACTGTTTTCTTTAGCTGTGCAGAAGCTTTTAATTTTGATGAGGTCCCATTTGTTTATTCTTTCCTTTATGTCCCTTGCTCTAGGGGACAAGTCAGTAAAAAAGTTTCTGCGTGAAATATCTGAGATTTTCCTACTTACGTTCTCCTCTAGGACTTTAATGGTGTCACGTTTTATATTGAAGTCTTTTATCCACCTTGAATTTATTTTTGTATAAGGTGTAAGTTGGTGCTTGAGTTTCATTTTTTTGCACGTGGCTGTCCAGTTCTCCCAACACCATTTGTCGAAGAGGCTATTTTTATTCCATTTTATGTTGCTGCTTCCTTTGCCAAATATTAATTGACCTTAGAGGCTTGGGTTTATTTCTGGGCTCTCTGTTCTGTTCCATTGGTCTAAGTGCCTGTTTTTATGCCAGTACCAGGCTGTTTTGATTATAGTGGCCTTGTAGTATAGTTTAGTGTCAGGTATTGTGGTCCCTTTACTTTTCTTTCTCAAAATTGGAGCAGCTATGCAGGGTCGTTTATGGTTCCATATAAATTTTTGAAGTGTTTGTTCTATGTCTGTGAAATATGCCATTGGTACTTTAATAGGAATTGCATTGAATGTGTAAATTTCTTTGTGTAGTACAGACATTTTGATGATATTAATTCTTCCAATCCATGAACACGGTATATGTTTCCATTTGTTTTGTGTCTTCCTTGATTTCTTTCCTGAGTGTTATGTAGTTTTCTGAATACAGGTCTTTTACTTCTTTGGTTAGGTTTATTCCTAGATATTTTATATTTTATTTTTCTTTTTGCTATTTCAAATGGGATTTTTTCCTTGATTTCTGCTTCTGCTGTTTCATTGTTGGTGTACAGAAAGACCTTTGATTTCTGGATATTGACTTTGTATCCTGCTGTTTTGCCAAATTCATTTATTAGGTCAAGCAGTTTTTTGGTGGAGTGTAGGATTTTCTATGTACCCTATCATGTTATTGGCAAACAGTGACAGTTTTGTTTCTTCCTTTCCGATTTGGATGCCTTTCATTTCTTTTTCTTGTCTGATCGTTGTGGCTAAAACTTCCAGTACTATACTGAATAGAAGTGGTGAAAGTGGACAGCCTTATCTTGTTCCTGATTTAGTGGAAAGCATTTTAGTTTTTGCCCAGTGAGTATGATGTTGGCTGTAGATCTCTCATATATGACCTTTATTATGTTGAGGAATGCTCCCTCTATTCCCACTTAACTGAGTGTTTTCATCATGAATGGGTGCTGTACCTTATCATATGCTTTTTCTGCATCTATTGATATGATCATGTGGTTTTTGCGTTTGCCTTTGTTTATGTGATGTATTACATTTACTGAATTGCGAATATTGTACCATCCTTGCATCCCTGGAATGAATCCCACTTGGTCATGGGGTGATGTTTTTAATGTATTGTTGGATGCGGTTTGCCAGTATTTTGTTGAGGATTTTAGCGTCAATGTTCATCAGCGATATTGGCCTGAAGTTTTCTTTCTTTGTTGTCTCTTTATCTAGTTTTGGAATTAGGATGATGTTGGCCTCCTAAAAAGAGTTTGAGAGTTTTCCATCTTTTTGGATTTTTTGGAATAGTCTGTGAAGGATAGGGGTTAGCTCTTCCATAAATACTTTGTAGAATTCTCCTGTGAAACCATCTGGTTCAGGGCTTTTGTATGTTGGGAATTTTTTGATTACTGCTTCAATTTCTTCTGCTGTAATTGGTTTGTTCAGGCTTTCTAGTTCTTTTTCATTGAGTTTTGGAAGATTATATTTTTCTAGGAACTTGTCCATTTCACCTAGGTTTTCCAATTTCTGGGCATACAGTTCTTTGTAGTAATTTCTTACAATCCTTTGTATTTCTGTGGTATCTGTTTTAATCTCTCCTCTTTCATTTCTGATTGTGTTTATTTGGGTCTTCTCTCCTTCTTTCTTGATGAGTCTGCTTAAAGGCTTGTCGATTTTGTTTATCTTCTCAAAGACCCAGCTCTTGGATTCATTGATCCTTAGAATTGTGCTTTTGGTCTCTCTGTCATTTAATTCTGCTCTGACCTTGGTTATTTCCTTCCTTCTGCTTGCTCTGGGCTGTCTTTGATGTTGTTCCTCGAGTTCTTGTAGATGTAGGGATAGGTTGTTTGCTTGGAATGTTTCTAACTCTTTTAGGTGGGCCTGTATCACTATACACTTCCCTCTCAGGACTGCCTTGGCTGTGTCCCACAAGTTTTGGGTTGTTGTGAGTTCATTTTCATTTGTTTCCAGAAACCTTTTGATTTCTTCCCTAATTTCATTCTTGACCCATTCATTGTTTAATAGCGTGCTATTTAATCTCCATGATTTTTAGTGTTTTGGGTTTTTTTCTCCCTTGGGGTTGGTTTCTAGCTTCAGTCCCTTGTGATCCAAGAAAATGCTAGGTATGGTTTCAATTTTTTTGAAATTGTTGAGGCTTGTTTTGTGTCCTATCATGTGGTCAATCTTGGAAAATGTTCCATGTACATTTGAAAAGAATATGTATTTAGCTTCTTTTGGATGGAGGGTTCTGTATATATCAGCAAAGTCCATTTCACCAAGGGTATTGTTCAATGCCACAGTATCTTTTTTGATATTTTGTTTGGAAGATCTGTGTATTTTTGATAGTGGGGTGTTAAAACCCCCCACAATAATTGTGTTGCTGTCAATATCTTTCTTGAAGTCCTCTAAGATTTTCTTTATGTATTTTGGTGCTCCTATGTCGGGTGCATATATATTTACAATATTTATGTCTTCTTGGTGGATTCTTCCCTTGAGTATTATGAAGTGACCTGGGTCTCTCTTTATGGACCTTTCTTGGAAATGTCTTTTGTCTGATATGAGTATTGCTACCCCGGCTTTTTTTTTCCTGTTATTTGCTTGGAAGATTTGTTTCCAGCCCTTCACTTTCAGCCTGTGCAGGTCTTTTATCCTGAGGTGAGTCTCTTGTAGGCACCATATATGTGGGGCATTGTTTCTTATCCATTCAGCTATTCTATTCTTTTGATTGGAGCATTTAATCCATTTACATTTAGGGTTATTATTGATAGGTACTTATTCATTGCCTTTTATGTACGAGTGTTCCTCTCTCTCTCTTTTTCTTCCCTTCCTTAAATCAGTCCCTTTAGCATCTCTTGCAGAGCTGGTTTGGTGGAGGTGTATTCTTTTAGGCTTCTTTTGTCTGGGAAGCTTCTTATTTGGCCTTCTATCTTGATTGAGAGCCTTGCTCGGTAAAGTAGCCTTGGTTGCAGACCTCTGGTTCTCATTACTTGGAGTATTTCTTGCTATTCTCTTCTGGCTTGGAGTGTTTCCATTGAGAAATCAGCTGTTAGCCTTATTGGGGCTCCCTTGTATGTTCCTTCCTGTTTCTCCCTTAATGCTTTTAAGATTCTCTTTGTCTTGAAATTTTGCCATTTTAATTATGTGTCTTGAGGTGGGCCTCTTTGGGTTCCTCTTGGCTGGGACCCTCTGTGTTTCCTGGATTTGTGTGACTTTTTCTCTCATCAAATTAGGGAAGTTTTTCTTCATTACTTTTTCAACTAGATTTTCGATCCCTTGCTCTTGTTCTCCTTCTGGTATCCCTATTATATGGATATTATTATGGTTCACATCGTCTTGCATTTCTCTTAATCCCTATTCATTCTTTCTGAGCCTCTTTTCCTTTTCTTGCTCTTTCTGGGTGTCGTTTTCTATTTTATCCTCTAGCTGGCTAACCCAATCTTCTGCTTCATCGATCCTGCTTTTCATTCCTTCTACTATGTTCCTCAGTTCAGAAATGGCATTCTTCATTTCCTCTTGGCCTTTGTTGAGAGTTTCTATTTCCTTTTTCATGTTTATATAGTTTGCAGTGAGATTGTTGTAGCTTCCCTCTAGTTTCTGATAGCTCATTGTGAGTTCATTGAATTTCCCGATAATCATTGTTTTGAACTCACTATCTGATAGTTGAGTTGCTTCTATTTCATTTAGCATTTTTCCTGAGGCTTCCTCCTTTCCCTTCACTTGGGGATTGTTTCTTTGTTTTCTCATTGTTTGTGGGTTTCTTCTCGTTAGCCTCTGTTTCTTAATTTGATCTGTTCTTGTTTCCTGTAATTATGGTGTGAACTTCTGTGGTAGAATACTTGTGAGATTCAGTGGTGCAGTCTCCTTCGTGTATCTTGGTGTTCACAACTTCCCCCTACTCTTTTTTGTGATCGTCTGGTTTTTCAATGATCGCAATAATTATTGATGTCCTGTTTTCGAAAATGTTTCGGTAACCTAGGCTACTTGCTCTGTTTCTCCACCGATCCGCAAGATACCCTCCTCTTCACAGAAGCCGAGAAACATACTGCCTAGAGTAAAGCCACCATCTTTTCCCCCTCTATCATAATTATTTTTTAAACAGCTTCCTTGAGATATAACTCACATATGTATAACTCACCATTTAGAGTGTAGATTTCACTGTTTTTTTTTTTGCTTTGTTCATTCACAAGATTATAAAACCATTACCACAACCAAATTTTAGAACATTTTGTCCCCACCAAAGGAAACCCCGATGCCTCTTAGCTATCAGTGCCCATCCTCGCCCAGGCTCATCGCCCACCCTAAGCAATGATTAATCTGTGTTCTGACCTATAAATTGGCCTATTTAAGCATTTTATCTCAATTGACTCACATAACATCTGCCTTCCTGTCACTAGTTCCTTCACTTAGCATGAAGTTTTCAAGGTCCATACATAAAGTGCCATGTCTTATAAGTCATTCTTTTTATTGTCATATGTGAGCCATAATATGGATATGCAATACTGCATTTAGCCTTCAGTTAGGGTTTTCTCATTCTTTGGCTATCATGAATAATACCGTTTTCTGTAAAGTTTTTTTGTGAATATATTTTTAAGATGATTTTTAGTATATGCCCTGGAGTGGAATTGCAGGATTACGTGGTAATTCTATGTTTCTCTTATTAAGAAAAAAAAAACGAAAAAATTTTCAAAGTATTGCACCAATTTAATACTCATCGGCAAAATCTGAGGGTTCCAATTTCTTTGCATTCTAACCAACATTTGTTATTGTCTGTCTTTTTTGTAGTGGCCACCCTAGTGCTTAGACTGTAGTATTTGATTGTGGTTTAATTCCCTTTTATCTAATGATAATGTTGTTAAGTATATGATAATTTTTTACATATCAGTTAAACTTTCTACTGATTAGTATCTCACAATTATTTTAGTATTAGCTACCCATGATTTCAAGGATGGGAAAATATCTGCTCAACAATGACAGTAAACTCAGAGAAAATTGTTGTAACACAGGACGTGGATGTTGCCTTAGTGCCATTGTGAGCTGCAGGGCCTCCACTTGAGATTTTAATTCAAAGCAGCAAATCTCCTTGGAGGGAACTTAAAAGCTAGAATTGTGGGTTCTGAAGTATGGAAGGGGAAGCCAGAAGCTTCTGCTATTGATCTTGAACCCAGATGGGTGACATCAGATCCAAAATGGTGGGAGGCCAACCTCTGAGCACTGAGGACAAAGAGGGGTCAGGATCAATGTACCCTGGTCTTACAGGAGCCACAAGGAAGTGCATAAGAACTGAAGATGGAAACTGGTTCACTCCCAGGGAATTTGAAATCAGAGGAGGCTACGAAAAAGCAAATAACTGGAGGAACAGCCTGACCTGCGGTGGAAAAACCCTAAAACAGCTGATGGAGGTATTTCAGTGACAGGGGGCAGAAGGTGTGACTTTCTTTGTTGTGGTCAAAGATGAGGTCACTATTTGCTTACCCAGTATGTGCTGAGTTGTGGCTGGAGCTTTGAGGCCCAAGACTTTATCCTTTTCACAGGAAGAGGTGCCCCACACTCATACCTCAGTACAAGGGAACCCATCCATTTGTCGAAGGGGCTCTGTCAGGGTGGCTGCAGGGGCTTGGAGGAAGGAAAGGTCATTCTGACCCAGGTGCTTACAGACAACTTTTGGCACTAAAAGAAAGAAGACTCTCTACAGTCAAACAACTGGGCAGAACACACTCCAGAGAAAGAGTGGTATAAAATCAGAACCACAGTTACCATGACTCCATGAGTTGAGGTAGATGGATTGTGTGTGATACAGCATAATCCATCAATTGGGGTTGTTTGCAGAGGGATTTAATGTCAGGCTAAAGAGTGTGAACTTGTAACATGGACAGCGCAGAGCCACAGAGTCTCCTCAGGTGTGAAATGACATATTTAAAACAGTGTTTCAGACAATGTGGGAACTTGAACTGACTTCACTGTCTTTCAGCCCAAGAAACGTATAGTCAACCTTCAAGGCTCAGCTCCCATGTCACTCCTGTCTGAATGTTCCCTGACTGACCTACCCTGGTCACCCCTTCCCTTGGCCCCCTGAACTCTCAAGTGAGGCCCTTCTCACACTGTCTTATTCTTATCCTTCTACCCATTCCCTTTGTATCTCTAGACCCCCGTAGGTCTAGAGATTGTCCAGAGGGTGCCCAACATTGTGCCCAACATTGTCCAGGTGTCTGACACCCTGTAGGTGTGGGACATGTGTGTTGGTTGAATAGCCATAGTGTGAGGAGGCAGGTGTGAGTGGCACTGATGGGAATGGAGAGGGGGTGAGAGGTGCCAAAGAGATTGTGAAGGAAAACCTCTGAAAAGTTATTTAAAAAACACAAAAGAAAGGGAAGAGTTTCCAAAGATGTATTTCTGGGTTCTGTGGATGGATCTAGAAGAACAGGTGAGGAGAGGGAGATGGTTCCTCAATTAGACACCCGGGCTTTGAGATGACAGTTGGACATTTGTGTAGAAATATTTATAAGGAGGTTGGAATGCCAGACTCACAAAACTTAAACACAGGCTAAGCATCAACTTGGATCACTTTTATCTTTCAGCTTGGATATATCCATCTACCTCCTACTACACGTGAAAGCAAAAAAAAGGTGATTATTACTTTATACTACTTCTTATTCATAACTGCTTTTATATGTACTGCATCATTTGTATGGTTTCTCAGTTGCATAATAACTTTGTTTCTTTTTCTCCTCTTGGGTGCCTTTATTTATTTGTGTACCTGTTCATGTATGTATGTATTTTGCATGCCTTCAGAGTTGCTCCATTGAACATTAGGTTGTATGCAGGGTTATCTTCGATTGTAAACCATTTCAGATGAGGATGATAAGGAGCCATCAAAATAGATCCCATAGCTGAGTGTTAGCTATAGATGCAGATGTTGTAAAGTTGTTAAAGTTGTAAAAGCAAACGTGATTCTGGAATACAGGAAAACCTTTCTTAATAAGGTCATAGGGTCATCTTCAAGTCCCTCCCAGATTTTTCTGATAAAGGTTACTATTTTCTAACTTTAATGAAATTTAATGAAGAAAAAGTTTGCTCTTCATCATCCAGATGAACCTGTCTAGTGGATCATCTATCTTGGGACACATATGAAACCATGTACTACTTCATGAGATAGGAAACTGAGAGCCTATTTCTTCTCTGATTACTTACATAGTCATTCATTCTTCAATAAAACATATACACAGACAAATAAAATTCCTTCTCAAGCAGAAATTATTGCCACATTTTTCATCAGGATGGTGCTGTTGGGGAGGGACCCTTGGGAGATAGATGCAGGTTAAGTGAGGTACAGACCTGGAAAATTGTTTACTTTGATGCCCTCCTTTAGCTCCACCTCAGGGTCTGTACAGGCCTCCTATCTACCAGTGAAAGTGATTTCTCCTTCTGTGGAAGAAGGCTATGGAGGCAACAAACACAAAGGTAATATGAATGCAGATCCTGGACAAAGTGGTAGTTTTTACAACAGTGGGTATGAATGAGAACTTGAGAAGCAGGGGAAGGTGTGAGGTGCCATTCTCACACACTACAGGTAGAAATGGCTGCCCAGGACATTCACAGAATTCTACTTTAGCTTATAAAGAGCTGGCCACTGGGACTTCATATAGCACTGGGAATGTGAGGTCTAGGCATTCACATTACCTGATGATCTGGGTCTTTTAAAACCCCAGATATTGGGACATTTCACCCACTGGGTTTAATAAAGAGAAATTACTGTTGGACCTAGTCAGTAACTACTGTAAAGTTTCTATCATTCTCCATGTGCCTAGAGTTACTTTATCTGGATTACCTGAAGGAGCTAGCAGCTTCCTACCCACAGGTTCTATCATTATACATGGGCACAACACTTTGTAGCAACCAGGTTGAATTTTCCATATATTTTGTGTCTTTTCATCAGGAAGCAAAGTGACTCAGATTGGCAGATCTCAGGATGCATTTCTACCTTGATGGATCCTTTGTATCTCCTAGAACTTCTCTTGTTGACGGAGCCCCTGGTTCCTGAAAACTTCAGTGTGAATTTTGGCACCACACAACAGCTTCCTCTCATCAGATGAGGTCCACACATACTTTCTGGTGATAGCTGCTATGTGTTTTCATGTAATCTGAAATAATCAACCAGAACAACTATTTATTATATGCTAATATTTGCTAAAAAGATAACAAATGTTCTCTCTTCCTAAGTGAAACCATACTCATTTATTTACTCATTCAAAATAGTTACTCAGTGCATAGAAATGCCCAATGTCCATACAGAATATTGAAATCATGTCCCTGAGTTCAAGGATTGTTTCAAATTCAATTATCCACCATGTAAAAAATAACTGTTGGAGAGCAGGGACTCTAGAGTACCCAAGAGACAGGCTGTGACATGACCATTTCTCAGGTCACTTATCAGAGGACCACACTAGTCTGTGACCTCTCTGCCCTGGGTGGAGATAAAACCTGAGGCTGCCTGAAGGGAAAGAGGCCAAGTCATTCTAATGAAGGTACAAAAACACTGCAAGTGTAGTGTACAGAGCTTAGTTTCCTGTGAAAAGCCAGTCAGGTGCCATCTGGGGATTTGGATGAATGGAGAGGGGTGTGACCTTCTGGAAGAAGAATTGGAGTACAGAGGACCTAGGATTCATTTTATCATTAGGCTGGTGTCCTAGAAGAATTGTAGGAGCTGTTGGACTTCTCTGGGACATGTGCATGGTTCCCAGGACCCTGGATAAGAGATGGCAATCCAGTGGTTTCTGTCATACTGCCACTAACCAAGAGGCTGTCAGGAGGAGAAGGCAACTGTTCCAGGAAGAGTACTCTCACTCCTGTTAATAAGAATGTTTCCCAGGATAGATATTACAGGCCAATTCAACAATGCCTTATAAGATTCCCATGCATTAATAACCACCCTGGCTCAAGCTAAAGCTCAACGTAGGCTGTACTGGAATCACCTGAGGACCTTTGGAAAATAACATTGCTTTAGTCCCACTCTACACAAAATTTTGATTTCACCGTTCTAAGTTATCACTTTGACACTAGAATTGTTAAACAATCTTCAGATAATTTTTATAACAAGTTACTCATTCTAAAATTAAGGAAAATGCCAATGCTTAAGCCCTACTCAAATCAATTGATCAGAATCTCTGATATTGGAACCAGGACATTATTTGTATATATATATACAAAATTTTATATACTGTCCTTAGACAATTCAAATGTATGGCTGGGCTAACAAAGAAAGAACAAAAGAAATAAGAGCTGGTTTTGGTTGAAATGTATGAATGCAAGATTTTTATGCACTGTTTACATTTATTATTTCCTTGTTCTCCTGAGAAGAGGGTCGCCACTTTCTGGAGAGGATGATGGTAATCTGAGAGTCGCTACAGTGAGGAGAAGGAAATTATCCCTTGGCTTTCATGGTGGAGCAGTCTCAGCCCCCACTGCGCATGTGATTCAGGATTCTCCCAGAACACTGAATGGCAGCTCTTGGCAAGATGTCATTTGGCACTTGCACTTACTCATATATGGATATAAAACAAATGACCAGACTCTTGATTCTGGGAAAACTTATCACCCAAAATCATAGAACAAGTTTCAAAATGATTCTTACTGACTTATCATCCTTTATTATTTTCTACATTCTGAAAAATAACATAGCTATATTCCAAAGTACTCTGCCCAGTGATTTCAAGAAGGACATTTGTGATCTTTGTGTGTTGTTATTAGAGATATAATACAGACTTTGAGAAACAGACCCCTCTTTTGTGTATTAAGTTGGAACCATTCTTTAGGGTCTCAGCTTCCCTGTTTGCAGTGGACCCTACAGGGACAATGGATTTAACAACAACAACAAAAGCTTATGTTTTACTGTGAGAACAAACAGGGATAGATTGGATTTGGGACAGGAGCAAGAATATGGACTCAGAATGGATTCTCAGGTTTGTGGTTGAAGGTGCATGTTTTATGAGATGGAAGCACCAGGAAAGAGCAGGTAGTGGGTTGGGGAAAGAGAATACATTATGTTTTGACTGGATAAGTTTGGGGTGTGATTTAGGGCCCAGGAGGAGATGCTGGTGAGCACAGGGATGTACACAAAGGCAGGAGGCAGGGTGGACATAGGGGCACTAGAGACATAGTGATGTAACTGCGGATTTGAGAGTGATTTAACCATCTGGGGCCAACCAAATGGCCAAAAATGGTAACCTGGAGTATTCTTTCTAAATGTTGGAGGAGGAAGACTGAAGGTAACGCCAAACATATATGAGTCAAGGGAGTAACCCCAGGAGAAAGACAGCACAGACCATATGTGTTTGGAGAAAGCAGAAGGGTCTCAATATTGAAAGGTGGAAGCTGTCATTCCTGCCTCTTGCTCTTCAACAGCCCACTTCCCTCCACCCAGCACTCATCAATGGGAGGGCCAGTCCCCAAGCCAACCTCGTTTGCATGACTTCAGATGGTCACAGGAGGTGAAGAATTTCTTCAGCAGACCATGGGATAGACAGTATGTTTCTACCTGTGAGAGAACAACCTTCAAGCAGTTCTCAAACTTCTTGATTTTCTCAGAAGGCAGAACCAGAAAAGCAACCATGAGCTTGTACAGTTCCTAAAAGTTCATCCCCATCTATAAATGCTGCTTTTCATTCTTTTTGAAGAGGGTTTCTGCTTTAATCACCCCCTTCTTCACCCTACTTGTGAGGGAGATATATCCACTAGACATTTGGGAGGAGATGGCAAATAATAACATCTGTCACAGCACAGTTGGATGGACAGGTGTAATTAGTCACACCTACTCCCAAACTGAGAAAGGAAGTCAATACCAGACATGCAGGCCTTACCAAGATCACCCCCAGGAACCAAGTGACCAATGAGGGGCTGCAGAGTGTGGGGTGGCCCCCTGGTTTCCATGGCAAGTTGTGGCTGGCTTGTGTCAAAGATTCCATGGCTCACAGGGAAGTGAAACCTGATATTCCAGGATGGGCAGGATCAGTGCTGGTCCCTTGACAAGGAGTATTATTTAGCTGTAGGACCTTATCCAGGGAAATAGAGTAGGGAGATGAATATGGAGGAAGGCTGTCTGAGGCCATCTCAGTCTTAGCAGATGTCACAGCAGCACCTGACATTGAGCTTTAATATTATTTCTTACACTATTTTCTTCATTAACAAAAAGCTCAGTCACAGGCCAGTTCCTTATCAGGATACACGTGCTTGTATAGAACACAGTGTATCTTCATATCTGTTGTGCAAATTTATTTGGGTTTAATGAATAACAGTCAAGATTTGGATGAAAATATTATCAAATTTTATGTTCTCTAAGTGAAATTAAATCTGCTTAAAAGACACATATTGAGAGTGGAAAGAAATCCAGTTTCAGTTGATTGTGCATAGGTTGGGAGAGCACTCTCCATTCTGTTTAGGCACAAAGCACTTGTCCCACTCCCTGGACACTCAGAGATGAAGGCTCCATATCATACATGCCATGCTGAGTCACAGGGCATCTTCCTCAGGCTTCCAGAATCAAAGAGCTCCATCTTCCCGGGCAAGACATGGTCATTTGTGTCCATGACCTTTCCAACCCAAAGGCACTGTCACAGGGCCAGAGGCCCTCCAGGCCCACAATCCATAGTGCAGAGACCCCTACCAGGCCCTTCAACTCAGGGGGAGCCTACAGCCAAGAAAACGGGACGTTTATTCCACCTTATTGATATCCCAACATACCACCTTTCCATGATTCATTTCAGGCATTGTGTGTAGGCATAAGGATTTATCACTTTGTTTCAGAAACCTGGTTTTTCTGCAAGGTAATAAGATGATTCAGATTCCCATGAAATCATCCTCTTGTTTTGTTGCCTGTCTTGCTGTGTTAGCATCTCTAGTTTTTTTTTATCATTTTATTGCTGTTCAAATACAGTTGTCTGCATTTCCTCCCCACTACCCACCCCCTCCCCACACTGCAGCCAAACCGACTTCTATCCCTTGCTTCCACTATCCCGCTTGGTTTTGTTCATGTGTCCTTTATAGTAGTGCTTGAAAACCCTTCCCCCACTGGGCCCTCCCCCATCCCCTCTGGCTATTGTTAGATTGTTCTTAATTTCAATGCCTCTGGTTATACTTTGTTTGCATTTTTCTTTTGTATTGGATCTCTGGTTTTATCAGAAAAAACTCCAGTCTGGTCACACAGGCCCCTCCTTCTGAACTTCACAGCAGACCAAGAATTCCTCTTCTGACACCTCCACTCCATGCTGCCCCTTCACAGCTCACAGAAACACATAAGAGTCCCTGCAGGCTCACACAAAGACCATGAGTCCTAGATTCCCACAGTGCTTGTCATCAGGGGCCCATGGGAATGTGGACCTTATTTCATCTTCTAGGAGGAAAACTCAGGCAAATGCAAGATCTGCCAGGATGGAGGAAAGCTCTTCTGCTGTGAAAATTGTCAGAGCTTCTTTCATGGGGACTGTCACCTCCCACCTGTGGACACAAAGAGGTTTGTGAGATGCAGCCCCCTGTCTCCTTTTAGAGACCAATCCTCCTGCCATGCACACTCCCCCTGTGAGGTTCCTCCTTGTTTCCTGATGGGGACAGAGTGGGGCTGGAGGTACAGGGTCCAGCAGTATGATCCTGGGAGCTGCTGAAAGAAGCTGGCAACAAGAGGGTATTGTTCTCTTCTCTCTTTTGGGGAGGAGGGACTAGGGACTAGGTTCTTCGCCAACACAATGCTACTGTCCTTTCCAGAACTTTCCCAGCACAGACACCTTTTTATGGGAGTGGTTATGCCAATCGTTTTGTACTCTGGGCTTATTCAGAAAAGGAGGAAAACATGCCTGGTTTCCTCATTTCACTACATTCCAACTGGATGATGAAGGCCTAAGGTCCCCATGGGTTAAGGTCCAGTCTCTGGTGCTCAGGTTGATGGTCAGGGCTTCCTGTGCTACCAGCAGCTCAGACAAGAAGAGGAGAGCCCACTACCCACCCTGACTCAGCCTTCCACCCACTCACCCCCTGTGGTTACCCTCTATGGGTATCACATGAGAATTCTGCGGATGCCTGAAGATGTCCCCTTCACCCCCAGTCTGTGCCTACTGGCTGTTCCTTAAAGAGAACAGTGACAGCTATAGTGATGGTGGCGTTTTCTGAGCTTTGCCCTTTTTTACTTATATCTGACATCTCAGGAACGGTTGGAATTGTACCTTCTGCACAGTAGAAACTTCTTCACAAAGTCTGCAGTTTTATACGGAATCTGAGGTCCTGGTGAAGCAGATGGATCCTGGGAGGAAGTTGGTGAGTTGAATGTGACCCCAAGCCTTTTCTGTTGTGCTCACATGTAAGAAGTCAGTCAGTCACAGGATGAGGGGGAGGGTGTCAAACGATGCCTCCTCTTCTGAATGTGTCTCAGCCACACTGAAAACTCACCAGAAGCTATATGCAGGGGGGAAAAACAGTCATTACTTGTTAGCATCCAAGAGCAATACCAGTGTGGGGAAACTTCCAGAAGACTGATTGGGTTTGCGCCAGTCAGGGCATGCCTCTGGGCGCATTCTCTCCAAGCTGTTTTTCATTCACTGACGCCTTCTTTTGCAGAAATGTGAGTTCCTGCTCTTAAAGGTCTATCAACATTTAGAGAGCAACATTTTCCCAAATATTCCACGTGGAAGTTATGTGAGTAACAGCAAAAAAAACATCAATGCCGACCACCATGATATTCCCTGACCTTCACAGGGGCACTTGTGGGATTTATGCTCTGAAGCCGCTGGGAGGGAGAGCATGGGCTACTTTATCATTACCTTGGATTTCTGCTGGATTTGATGGGAATCCACAGAAGACATTGAACTCTGTCAAAACTCTCCATTTGATTGCTATTGGTATATTTTTCACCAGGTTACAAAGGCTTCTCAATACATAGGGAAACTTAGGGCGTTGGACACAATCAAGAAGAAACTAATCATGAATAAGTACTCCAAAGTGCAAGATTTTCTGGACGCCATGAACAAATTTTTTCAGGACCCCAGGGTAAGTGGCTCCCATGCATTCATTGCATTTTCTTTCCATGAGTTTCTCTGCTCTCATTTCCTGGTGCTGGGCATTTTTTAGAGTTTCCCTCAGATTTTAGGATCAGCCAGTATGAGCAAGAGTTCAGGAAGTGAGTGGGCTTTTACATTAAGGATTTCAGCTCACCAAGGAGAGGAACTATGAGTGAGAAGGTGTGCCTGCTTCCAGAACCCCTTGAGAGCTTCAATGAAGGCAACAGGTGCCCATTGAGAACAATCACATCCTTCTTCCTCCACACCTACAAAGGGGACTACATCCTAAAGTCACGTTATTCCTCTTACCTCTCCCCATTTATACTTACTGAGACCTTCCAGAAGTCACAAAATGCAGAGTCTTTTGCAAGTGACTCCCTATATAGTTAACAAGGGTAAACAAAGGGGAATAGAAGTGTCAATGTGAAAGGAAGACCACTGGTTGTACTTAGACATCTGTGATATTTAATTGTTTCTAGGATCTTCGGTTGCTTTTCTAACTCTCATTTAAAGAGACAACCCAAACCTAAGGAGTGAGAGTCCTGAAGTCTAGTAATGATTTCCCATTTCTGTCTAGTCATCAAGAAGTAATCGTTATTTTACGAAACAAGTTACTCTTAGCTGTGTGTATTTTTAAACTTAACCTGGTTAAGGGTCCTGATATTCTCAGTTGCAAGGTGTCTAAATGACAGTGATAATGAGTATCATTATTTTTGTCTGTTTTTTCTTGTAGTGTGAGAAATTACACTTAAACCAGGAGGAATTTATGAAGAAATTCAAAGAGGTCTTCGCTATTAAGGAAACAAATTAGAACAGTGCACTGGTGCAGTGCATGCTGTTGGCACCCTGAAACATCACACTGCTTTCTGGCACATTTCTTATCCCCCTGCTGCTATGAGGTTGGCTGCTGATGCCACCTCTCCCCAATGTATTGCTTTGGGCCAAATGGAGCCAGATTCACCTGAATGTTATATCTCTGTGGCCTAGGGGGTGGTTCCCACCCCAAGGTTGAACCAACTATGTTCAGTGACTCCATGTCCCCCAGGGACTGAGGCTACAACTATTGTCCAGCTATGACCATATCCTTGCTTAGCTTTCTCCTCCATGGTATCCTACATCCCTTACACTCCTCCTCCTGAGAGAATCCTCACAATAAATCACATAATCAAGAGACTTTATCTGCGGCTTTGCTTTTGGGAGCCCACCTTAACATAATGGTTT
Organism: Phyllostomus hastatus; assembly: GCF_019186645.2. Taxonomy (NCBI): domain Eukaryota; kingdom Metazoa; phylum Chordata; class Mammalia; order Chiroptera; family Phyllostomidae; genus Phyllostomus; species Phyllostomus hastatus. The sequence goes on along the minus strand of NW_025333978.1, from coordinate 58,967 downwards.
TAGCAAGCCATCCCTTAGGCATGGAGTACTGAGTTGGAAGGCTGGCTAGACAGACAGTTCCAGGCAGAATGTAGATAGTACCTGGGGTGCTCAAGCAGTGTGGTTCCAAAAACATTCACCTTCAGTAACTGAATGTGATAAAGGGGAAGATGTATACTACCTGATACAATTGTCTAGCATTCACAAAGGGAGAAATAGCAACCATAAGAACTATATAATTTGGTGCCTATTTCTAAACACCACTAATGTCTTAAATATTGAGTATATGATGGCTTAAATGTATTGGTTATCACCTACAGCTAGAGAGCAGGCAGTGAGAAAGTCCTAGCACAGCCCCTAATTTTAAGAATGATACCACTTCAGAGAAGACTGAATTCTAAGCTCAGTGTGACCTCTTGAGTAAAGTCAAGGCGTGATAAAGAAAGCATGAAGCGCTGAAACTCAGAATGGGGTTTTCTAGGTAGATGCACGTGAACTCTGAACTCAAGACCCCTCTGATTCCACAGACTTCAAAAGTCGTCCCTTGTCCTTATTTGTAAAGACCCTATCATATTCCCATTTAAGACTATGCACAGTTCTCTCAGCATAACACAACTAGGAATATAAGAGATAAGACTGCTAGGTGAACAATTCAGCAGAACTGCAGGACTAGGAGATTTGTGTGGGACTGGATCCTGGAAAAGCAATGTTACAAGGTACCACTGATGGGCAGTGGAGGCTACTGATACACGTACACTTTCCTGTGCCACACAGATTAATTTTCCAGATCAGTTCCAAAGGAAATGATTCTTGGTGACTCTTAGTGGCTGCTATAAACCACAGTGAACACTAGATAGAGTGAAAGGAGGAATACTAGACTTGCCAGGGCCAGCAAAATGGAGTTGGGGCACTCAAAACACTTAGGAAGATGGCACAGCTCTGCTCTCTACAACTGGAAAACCCATCCTTCAGGTGACTGTGTTCTCAGGAGGCCTCCGAAACACCACCTTAGTGAGCATAAGGAATGCACTGTTAAGAGGGCACCTGCATCCTTAAGATGATCACGTGGGACTGTCGTCTGTAGCCTGGAATAATGTAGAATTCAGGTACAGAGCTGGATTTCCTTGTAGCAAAGGAAATGATAGCATTTTACAGTAATTTAAGCTATGTGACAGCACTAAATTATCAAAGAAAGATGACTAATCTCCATAATGAGCAGCAAGCTTAGAATGACAACCAGGGACCCTGACCCATAGATGTCTAAGGGTATAGCTCATAGAAGATGGTGTTCTCACAGGCAGAACAGAGCAGCCAACAGGGTATTGCTTCATATATCTCACCAAAAAATATTTTTAAAATATATTTATTTATTTATTTTTTAGAGAGGGAAGGGAGGGAGAGAGAGAGAGAAACATCAATGTGTGGCTGGGGCTCATGGCCTGCAACCCAGGCATGTACCCTGATTGGGAATCGAACTTGCGACACTTTGGTTCGCAGCCTGTGCTCAATCCACTGAGCTACGCCAGCCAGGGCCCAAAAGATATTTTTAAAAGATGATCAGATGGTTCAGGTGCTACCTGAAAGAAAAGAAAACATTCGTTGCCTCCTTTCCAGACCTCAGCCAATCCTTGCTCCAGAGGCTATTGTTGGAAAGGAAGGCAGTTTTTATCAGAAAGGAGGATGCAAATGTACACAGTAGTAATTTCCTGAGCTCTTCCCCAAAGGAGCCTATGGCCATTCACTCAAGCAACCATATTCAAAACAAAGAAAACATATAGAAATTTTAAGGGTTATCAATAGAGTGTCTCAGTTCACATTTAGGGACCCAAAACACCACCTGTTAGAGTACACTTATGGAAGTAAGGTAATGTCCACCTAACACTGGGTCCACTCGATCCATGCAGCCATCCAGCAGTCATTTCCCAAGTTCCCAAAGGTATAATCAGGACACACATAGCAGTTGGCCAACCTGGTTTTCTATCCTATCATTCCTTAACCTAGGAAATAACAATGTCTGTCCTAGGAAAGGCCTGATGGAAGGCTCTGAAACTGAAGTTTTGTTTAGTGAAAACAGTAGGTTAAGGCAATGTCATCATTCTGGCAGAGAGGGGAATGACAGAGGTTGGCACCACCTGCAAAGACTTAAGGTTAAGGGTTATAATCCCCATTACATCTCCATTGATTCAGCAGTCTGGCTTTGTGATTTCTGGCTACTAGTTGACTAATAGGAACTCAGGCAAAGGTGGGGCTTAAGGCACCCAGCGTTAAGACCTTGGTGGACTGCTTTCCTCCTTGTAACAGTCCCTAAAGAGAAGGCCCAAGTAGTGGTTCTTCCCTTCTTCAGAGTACAGACCCTCATACCATCTGTCCAGAGAGCTCAGTTGTCTGTTTTACCTGATTTGGGTCCTAAGTCACACCATACCAACCATGGAGTCTATTCTAGCACACTGGATAACCAGAAAACACATGTGCAAGACCCACTCAACTACTGAGTGTTGCCCCAGTCCTGGCCATTTAAAAGGCTTGGACAAAACAACCCTGGCGGCCATACCAGCAGCCTATGATTCAGATGATATATGGAGACAAATTTATATCGCCATCTAGTGAGGCAGCCCATACTACAATGCTGTTCAATTGACTAACTCAGCCTGTGGTCTCACCCGTTCAAGGAGCCTACGCAGTTAACTCACTCAATCATAGAGTGTAGTTCATAACCCGCCCAGTGAGGGTTATGAGCCAGAAGAGTGACACTGCCCAATTATGGAATAGTCCATATCCCTACCCAATTCTATCATGCAGTTGGAGGCCCTTCCAAGTTGGGAATTTGGCCAATTACCACACCCAACAGCAGAGCACAACCAACAATTTTATTTATTGTGAAGCCAAGTCTGTAACCCTGCCAACTTAAGGAAACAACATTTGGCTTCACAAGATTTCATATCACATTCCAAGGCCCAGTATGACTGTGAAGCTCTTCTTGTTGCCCCAACTGAACATGAAATCCATCCAGAAGCAACATCAGGCTAAGGGAATATATCCTCAAACTTCCCCCACACAGGAGCCATTGCCAAATAGAGCCTGTAACCCTGACACATTGCAGAGTCTGACTAGTGGAACCTCCATACCTCAAAACACAGCCTGAAACATCACCCAACAAGAGGTGATGGTAAAACTCAGCAAGTGGACCCATCAAGCCCCAGAAAACAGTAAGCAGCCCAGTCTGATCAGGAAGCTGAATCAGCAGACCCAGAAAACCACACAACTCAGCCAACATCCAACCACCAAACTCAGTGCACAGGCATTAACTTTTCCAACAAAGACCCTGTTAACATGCCCCACACCCCCAGGAATGCTACCAAGTCTTCTGTTTGTTCTCTCCTCCAAACTGAGCTGATTGATAAAAACATTTTCATGATGAAGTGAGCCTTTAAAGTCTGGAATAGACACTGCTTACTTATATGCACTGATACCAGCACAAGGAATCAAGGGTCATGAAGACTTGGGTAAATATGGCACTATAAAAAAACTAATATGCTTTAATAACTACCCCTAAAAATGGTGATCTGTAAATCATCTGACAAAGACTTTAGAATAATCCCCTTAAAGAAGTTCAGTGAAGTACCAAAACCTGTAGACAGAAAAGTAAATAAAATGAACAAAACGACAAATTCAACAAAAAGGAAACTATCAAAAAAAAGAACTAAAATCCTAGAGCTGAAGAACACAATAACTGCACTAATGTATTTAATAGAAAATGTTAACAGCAGACTCAGTCAAGCAGAAGGGAGAATCAGGGAATTATAAGATACGTTATTTAAATTTATACAGTCAGAGGATAAACCGAGGATGTAAATGAGTGAAGAATAACCGCAGGATTTATGAGACATTATCAAGTAAAACATAAGAGCATTATGGGAATTCCAAAAGGAAAAAAGTAAAAGAAATGGAAAGTCTATTTAAAACAATAATGGTTGAGAATTTCCCATGTTCTGGGAGCAAAATAGACTTCCAGCTCCATGAAGCCCAATGGACCCAATAGGTAGAAACTGAACAGGGCTACACTGAGTCACTTGATAATTAAATTGTCCATAAGTCGAAGACAAAGAGACAATTTTAAAAGTAGCAAGAGAAAAGTGACTTATGTGTAAAAAACCTCCATAAGTGTATTAGTGCATTTCTTACCGGAAACTTTTCAGGCCGAAGAAAGAGGAATGATATATTCAAGATATTGAAAGAAAAAATCCGTGAACCAAGAGTAGTACCCAGCAAAGCTGCTTTTCAGGAATGAAGGAGAAATAGTCTTTCCCCAGCAGCTAAGCTTAGGCAGTTCATCACCAGTAGACCTGCCTTATAAGGGACGTTAAAGGGCCTTCTTCAGATGGAGGTGTGGGTAGACACACTGCACCTCCTCGCACAACCAAAATAAAGTCAGCAACGATTTAGAAACAAGATAACAACCAGATCTTACATAAAATTGAACTATATGGAAGTTGGACAATCAAGGAGTTAAAATATACGCATTCATCCAGACCGGTAGGAGGCGGGGAGGCGGGCAGCTGGGCAGAGAGGGGTTGTGGCACAATAAGAGATGCTTAATGCATCATGGGCCCGTAGGCATCCCAAGCACACAGGCGCTGGCAGACCCAGCGAGGCCGTGACTGTGAAGTGAGGCACTGTGCACAAGGCGCCTGGCTGTCCAGACCACGTGCATGCGCAGATAAACCAGGCAAAATTGGGCAGTGAGACAGACTGTGCAACCCAGGGTCACAGCGCTGGGAAATAGAGCCTCAGGAAACTGATTGAAAACACCTGCAGGGGTTGAGGGACAGGGAGAGATTCTCAGCCTCACAGGAGAGTGCGTTGGAGAGACCCACAGCATCCAAGAATATACACAATCCCACCCACATGGGAATTAGCACCAAAAAGGCCCAGTTTCCTTGGTGGAAGTGGTGGAAGGGACGGAAATCCGACAGAGAGCAGAGCAAGCGCCATTGTTTCCTTTCAGACCCCATCCCCACATAGAATGTCACAACCCAGCAACTGGGTTCCCCACCCTGGAGAACACCTAAGGCTCCACCCCTTACTGCGTAACAGGAGTGACTAGACAAAGAAAAAAAACAAGACTCAAACTGAAGTACAAATCAAAGCTCCAGCCCAATATTTTTAAGCAACCAAGAGATGGCCAACCTATCAGATGCACAGTTCAAAGGACTGGTGATCAGGATGCTCACAGAATTGGTTGAATTTGGTCACAAATTAGATGAACAAATGAAGGCTATGATAAGAGCAATGAAGAAAATGTGTAGGGAACCAATAGTGATGGTAAGGAAACTGGGACTCAAAACAATAGAGTGGACCAGAAGGAAGAAAGAAACAAGGAAACAGAAAAGAATGGAAAAATAAGAATTAAAAAAAAGGAAGAGAAGCTTAGGAACCTCCATGACATTTTAAACGTTACAACATGTGAATTATAGGGGTACCAGAAGAGGAAGAGGAAGAGCAACAAGTGATAAAGCTATTTGAAGAAATAATAAAGGAGAACTTTCCCAATCTGGCAAACGAAATAGACTTCCAGGAAGTCCAGGGAGCTCAGAGAGTCCCAAAGAAGTTGGACCCAAGGAGGAATACACCCAGGCACATCATAACTACATTGGCCAAGGTAAAGATGAAGGAGAGAATCCTGGAAGGGCAAGAGATAAGGGGACAGTAACCTACAAAGGAGTTCCCATCAGACTGTCAGCTGATTTCTCAAGGGAGACCTTATAGGCAAGAAGGGGCTGGAAAGAATTATTCCAAGGCATGAAGGGCAAGGACCTACGTCTAAGCTTGCTCTATCCAGCAAAGCTTTCATTTACAATGGAAGGGCAGATCAAGTGCTTCTCAGATAATGTCAAGTTAAAGGAGTTTACTATCACCAAGCCCTTATTTTATGAAATGCTAAAGGGACTTAGCTAAGAAAAAGAAGATATAAAGCATGTATAGTAAAATGACAGTGAACTCACAATTATGAACAACCACACCTAAAACAAAAAGAAATTAAGCAATCAACTAGAACAGCAGCAAAACCACAGAAATGGAAATCACATGGAGGGTTAGCAACAGGGGAGTGGGAGGAGGAGAGAGGGGGAAAAGGTACAGAGAATAAGTAGCATAGATGGTAGGTGGAAAATAGACAGGGGTAGGGTAAGAATAATATTGGAAATGTAAAAGCTAAGGAACTTATGACACATGGACATGAACTAAAGGGGGAAATGTGGGTGGGAGAGGGTGAGCACAGTGGAGGAGATTGAATGGGGGAAATGGGACAACTGTAGTAGCATAATCAATAAAATACATTTAAAAATGATGTTAATCAACATCATAAAAACATGTACATGAGTAAAATTCCTTGTGATTTTTTCCTTTTTTTGTTTTTTTTTATTTTAATGATTGTTCAAGTACAGTTTTCTCCCTTTTACTCCCAATCCAGCCCACCCAGTCAACCTTCCCCACTTCCCCCCCATTACCATTCTCCCCCTAGTTTTTGTCCATGTGCCCTTTGAATTTGTTCCTTTAAACCCTACCCATTCTCCTCTGAAATTCCCTCTTCTCTCCCCTCTGGTCACTCTCAGTCTGTCCTTTATTTCAGTGTCTTTGGTTATATTTTGCTTGTTTCTTTGTGTTGTTGTTTGCATTCCTGTTAAAGGTGAGATCATGTGGTATTTGTCTTTCACTGCCTGGCTTGTTTCGCTTAGCATAATGCTTTCCAGCTCCATCCAAGCTGTTGCAAAGGGTAGGAGCTCCTTCTTTCTTTCTGCTGCATAGAATTCCATTGTGTAAATGTACCACAGTCTTTTGATCCATTCATTTACTGATGGGCATCTCGGTTGCTTCCAGCATCTAGCTATTCTAAATTGTGCTGCTATGAACATTGGGATGCATAGGTTCTTTTGAATTGGTGTTTTAGTGTTCTTAGAATCCCAGCAGTGGAATTGCTGGGTCAAAAGGCAGATTCATTTCCAGTTTTCTGAGGAAGTACCATACTGCTTTCCATAGTGGTTGTACCAGTCTGCAGTCCCACCAACAGTGCACTAGGGACCCCTTTTCTCCACAACCTCTCCAACACTTGTTGTTTGTTGCTTTGTTTATGATGGCCATTCTGACTGGTGTGAAGTGGTATCTCATTGTGGTTTTAATTTGCATCTCTCTGATAGCTAGCAATATTGAACATCATTTCATGTGTCTTTGGCTCTTCTGTATGTCCTCCTTGGAGAAGTGTCTGTTCGAGTCCTTTGCCCAGTTTTTAATTGGGTTGTTTGTCTTCTTAGAGTGGAGTCATGTAAGTTCTTTATATATTTTGGAGATTAAACCCTTGTCTGAGGTTTCATTGGCAAATATGTTTTCCCATACAGTTGGTTCTCTTTTTATTTTGGTACTGTTTTCTTTAGCTGTGCAGAAGCTTTTAATTTTGATGAGGTCCCATTTGTTTATTCTTTCCTTTATGTCTCTTGCTCTAGGAGACATGTCAGAAAAAAAGTTTCTGCATGAAATATCTGAGATTTTCCTACCTACGTTCTCTTCTAGAACTTTAATGGTGTCACGGTTTATATTGAAGTCTTTTATCCACCTTGAATTTATTTTTGTATATGGTGTAAGTTGGTGCTCGAGTTTTTTGCACGTGGCTGTCCAGTTCTCCCAACACCATTTGTTGCAGAGGCTATTTTTATTCCATTTTATGTTGCTGCTTCCTTTGCCAAATATTAATTGACTATAGAGGCTTGGGTTTATTTCTGAGCTCTCTGTTCTGTTCCATTGGTCTATGTGCCTGTTTTTATGCCAGTACCAGGCTGTTTTGATTACAGTGGCCTTGTAGTATAGTTTAGTGTCAGGTATTGTGATCCCTCCTACTTTACTCTTCTTTCTCAAAATTGCAGCAGCTATTTGGGGTCATTTATGGTTCCATATAAATTTTTGAAGTGTTTGTTTTATGTCTGTGAAATAAGCCATTGGTACTTTAACAGGTATTGCATTGAATGTGTAAATTGCTTTAGGTAGTATGGACATTTTGATGATATTAATTCTTCCAATCCATGAACACAGTATATGTTTCCATTTGTTTTGTGTCTTCCTTGATTTCTTTCCTGAGTGTTATGTAGTTTTCTGAATACAGGTCTTTTACCTCTTAGGTTATGTTTATTCCTAGGTATTTTATTTTTCTTTTTGCTATTTCAAACGGGATTTTTTTCTTGATTTCTGCTTCTGCTGTTTCATTGTTGGTGTACAGAAATGCCTTTGATTTCTGGATATTGACTTTGCATCCTGCTGTTTTGCCAAATTCATTTATTAGATCAAGCAGTTTTTTGGTGGAGTCTATAGGATTTTCTATGTACTCTATCATGTCATTGGCAAACAGTGACAGTTTTGTTTCCTCCTTTCCAATTTGGATGCCTTTCATTTCTTTTTCTTGTCTGATCACTGTGGCTAAAACTTCCAGTACTATATTGAATAGAAGTGATGAATGTGGACAGCCTTGTTTTGTTCCTTATCTTAGTGGAAAAGATTTTAGTTTTTGCCCATTGAGTATGATGTTGGCTGTAGGTCTCTCATATGGCCTTTATTATGTTGAGGAATGCTCCCTCTATTCCCACTTAACTGAGTGTTTTCATCATGAATGGATGCTGTACCTTATCAAATGCTTTTTCTGCATCTATTGATATGATCATGTGGTTTTTGTGTTTGCCTTTGTTTATGTGATGTATTACATTTACTGAATTGCGAATATTGTACCATCCTTGCATCCCTGGAATGAATCCCACTTGGTCATGGGGTATGATCTTTTTAATGTATTGTTGGATGTGGTTTGCCAGTATTTTGTTGAGGATTTTAGCGTCAATGTTCATCAGCGATATTGGCCTGAAGTTTTCTTTCTTTGTTGTGTCTTTATCTAGTTTTGGAATTAGGATGATGTTGGCCTCCTAAAAAGAGTTTGAGAGTTTTCCATCTTTTTGGATTTTTTGGAATAGTCTGTAAAGGATAGGGGTTAGCTCTTTCATAAATACTTTGTAGAATTCTCTTGTGAAACCATCTGGTTCAGGGCTTTTGTGTGTTGGGAGTTTTTTGATTACTTCTTCAATTTCTTTTGCTGTTATTGGTTTGTTCAGGCTTTCTTGTTCCTTTTCATTGAGTTTTGGAAGATTATATTTTTCTAGAAATTTGTCCATTTCACCTAGGTTTTCCAATTTCTTGGCATACAGTTCTTTGTAGTAATTTCTTACAATCCTTTGTATTTTTGTGGTACTGTGGTAATCTCTCCTTTTTCATTTCTGATTGTGTTTATTTGGGTCTTCTCTCTTTTTTCCTTGATGAGTCTGCTTAAAGGCTTGTCGATTTTGTTTATCTTCTCAAATACCCAGCTCTTGGATTCATTGATCCTTAGAATTGTGCTTTTAGTCTCTCTGTCATTTAATTCTGCTTTGATCTTGGTTATTTCTTCCCTTCTGCTTGTTCTGGGCTGTCTTTGTTGTTGTTCCTCGAGTTCTTGTAGACGTAGGGTTCAGTTGTTTGTTTGAAATGTTTCTAACTTTTTTAGGTGGGCCTGTAGCACTATGAACTTCCCTCTCAGGACTGCCTTGGCTGTGTCCCACAAGTTTTGGGTTGTTGTGAGTTCATTTTCATTTGTGTCCAGAAACTTTTTGATTTCTTCCCTAATTTCATTCTTGACCCTTTCATTGTTTAATAGCATGCTATTTAATCTCCATGATTTTTAGTGTTTTGGGTTTTTTTCCTTGGGGTTGGTTTCTAGCTTCAGTCCCTTGTGATCTGAGAAAATGCTTAGTATGATTTCAACTTTTTTGAAATTGTTGAGGCTTGTTTTGTGTCCTATCATGTGGTCTATCTTTGAAAATGTTCCATGTACATTTGAAAAGAATGTGTATTTAGCTTCTTTGGGATGGAGGGCTATATATATATATCAGTTAAGCCCTTTTCATCTAGGGTATTGTTCAATGCCACAATATCTTTTTTGATATTTTGTTTGGAAGATCTGTCTATTTTTGATAGTGGGGTGTTAAAACCCCCCACAATAATTGTGTTCCTCTCAATATCTTTCTTGAAGTCCTCTAAGATTTTCTTTATGTATTTGGGTGCTCCTATTTCGGGTGCATACATATTTACAATATTTATGTCTTCTTGGTGGATTCTTCCACCAAGTATTATGAAATGACCTTGAGTCATTATGAAATTCTTCTTTGAGTATTATGAAATGACCTTCTGGGTCTCTCTTTATGGCCTTTTTTTGGAAGTCTATTTTGTCAGATATGAGTATTGCTACCCTGGCTTTTTTTTTCCTGTCCATTTGCTTGGAAAATTTGTTTCCAGCCCTTCACTTTTAGTCTGTGTAGATCTTTTGTTCTGAGGTGGGTCTCTTGTAGGTAACATATGTGTGGGTCATGCTTTCTTATCCATCCAGCTATTCTATGTCTTTGGATTGGAGGATTTAATCCATTTATGTTTAAGGTTATTACTGATAGGTACTTATTCATTGCCATTTTCATACCTGTGTTCCTCTCTCTCTCTCTCTCTCTCTCTCTCTCTCTCTCTCTCTCTCTTTCTTTTCCTTTCTTTCCTTAAAGTAGTCCCTTTAGCATCTCTTGCGGAGCTGGTTTGGTGGAGGTGTATTCTTTTAGATTTCTTTTGTCTGAGAAGCTTCTTATTTGGCCTTCTATTTTGAATGAGAGCCTTGCTGGGTAAAGTAGCCTTGGTTGCAGACCTCTGGTTTTCATTATTTGGAATATTTCTTGCCATTCTTTTCTGGCTTGGAGTGTTTCCATTGAGAAGTCAGCTGTTAGCCTTATTGGGGCTCCCTTGTATGTTACTTCCTGTTTCTCTCTTGATGCCTTTAATATTCTCTCTTTGTCTTGAAATTTTGCCATTTTAATTATGATGTGTCTTGACGTGAGCCTCTTTGGGTTCCTCTTGATTGGGACTCTCTGTGTTTCCTAGATTTGTGTGACTTTTTCTCTCATCAAATTAGGGAAGTTTTCCCTCATTACTACTTCAAATAGGTTTTCTATCCCTTGCTCTTCTTCTTCTCTTTCTGGTATCCCTATTATACGCATATTATTACATTTCATATTGTCTTGCATTTCTCTTAATCCCTCTTCATTCTTTCTGAACCTCTTTTCCTTTTCTTGCTCTTTCTGGGTGTTTTCTTCTACTTGGTCCTTGCGCTTGCTGATCCGATCTTCTGCTTCATCGATCCTGCTTTTCATTCCTTCTACTATGTTCTTTAGTTCAGAAATTGTATTTTTCATTTCCTCTTGGCCCTTGTTGATAGTTTCTATTTCCTTTTTCATGTTGATGTAGTTTTCAGTGAGTTCATTGTAGCTTCCCTGTAGTTTCTGATAGCTCATTGTGAGCTCATTGAGCTTCCTGACAATCATTGCTTTGAACTCAATATCTGATAGTTGAATTGCCTCTATTTCATTTAGCATTCTTTCTGAGGCTTCCTCCTTTCCTTTCATTTGGGGATTGTTTATTTGTCTTCCCATTGTTTGTGAGACTCTTGTTGTTAGCCTCAGCTTCTTAAATTGATCTGTTCTGGCTCCCTGGGTTTGTGGTGTGAACTTCCTTAGTAGAATAGCAGTGAGTTTCAGTGGCGCAGTTTCCTTGATCTCCCAAGCTCACTGGTCTTGGGCTGTCATTTAAGTTGGCTTGTGTTTGCCTTTGGGTTTTGATTGTTATTGTGTCTTTCTTTGGTGGTTCCTTCCCACCAGCTGGTTAAATGAGGGTCACTCTGTCCACCACCTCTTGTATTTTGTTGTGCTGGTGAGGGCAGGTTGTGTTGGTGGTTCCTTTGTTGTTGGGTTTCCTCTTCCAGTGGGTATCCTGGTGTTCACCACCTCCACCTACTCTTTTTTGTCATCAGTTGCAGGGGGAAGGCAAAATGGTTTAAGACAGCAACAGAGTATTTTATGATATTTACAGTAGCAGCAGGTAGAGAAGAGATAGGAGATCCTTTGACTATGTATAGTGTTAAGCATGATCTTCCACCCAGCTAGCTGATTTTTAGAAAGGATGAAAAGAAGATAAGACTCTTGTTGGGGAAGGAAGGATTGTGAGTTGGATCTATAAAGCAGGGAGGTTGTGGGAGGTGAGATTCTGAGGTCAGGTGAGAGTAAAGGATAGTAAATAGGTGTAGTGTGTGAGAGAATAGAGTTAACCACTACAGTAATAGAGGTCAGGAAACTTTGAAATGGGCTAAAATCTGGGAGGGGTGTTGTGAAGTAATTACAATTGCATGGAACAGCAATTATTTACAATAATATTAGGGCAACAATCATATGACAGAATCTATGAGATCTAGGTAACAAGAATAGGGAGTACAGAGCCTCGAGTAGTATGCTAATGGGACACAGGTGAGTTAAAGGACCGTAGATTAGCAATACACTATGGAAAGAGATATCGGGAAAGCTCTCAAGTCATACAATATATCCAGCCTAGCAAAGCAGACTACAAAAAGAAGAGAGATACAAAAATACTATTAAAAAGATGTAAGAATACTGGAAAAAATAATAATAATACAAATATGCAATAACTTGCAGGTTCTCTGTAATAACAGAGTGAAATTTGTCTCACTGTCCCGGCTGTTGTGATGCCCCTTCTTTAGGTTCAACTTTGGTCTTTTCACAGATCTAGGATTTTGTCTCACTTGTAGGTATTTAGGAAAAAATTTAAAAAATATAAATAGAAAAGGCAGATGAAGGAAAGAAGAAGAGATAAAATTGGAGGAAAGGAAGGAGGAAGGAATAAAACAAGAAATCAGGAAAGAGAGGAAAAAGAAATCAAAAGAGAATAAAAACAATAAAAATTTAAAAATTAAGAATTGTTAAAAAAATAGAATCAAATTAAAAAGTCTCTTGGTTTCAAAGTGGCCAAACCAGTTTTTCTGCTCTTGCTGGCTGTGGCAGGCTGAGGGGTGATTGGTATGGCTTTTCTTCCTCTGTCAGTGGCGCTTGCACTGGCTCCCACACTGTCTGGGAAGCTAACGTGGCTCCTCAGCCTTGCACCCTGGGTGTGGGAATCAGGTCTTTCCCCAGTGTTACTTCTGTGGACTGGGGTGTGGGGATGTTCTCCCTCCAAATACACCCTTGGCTGGATGGCAGGGAGGCTGGAGTGATTGATCACTTTAGGAGAAATCCCCAAACAGTGTCTGTCTATTCACTCCTTCCTCTTGGGAAATTCCTCCTGTTCAAGCCTGCTGCCCCACACAGTGGCCTGGCTTCTCCCACAGCCAAACTCTCCTGCCAGACCAGTGACTGGGGGGATCTGGGCCCGCTGCTCGACCCAGCCCCTCTGGTGTCCACAGCCTCCAAAGGTGCTCGCAGCCCTTGTGTGTTTGCTAGCACCTGGATTCCTCCCAGTGCCGCTCAGACCTTGTTTGGCTGGGAGGGAGCCTTTGTCCTGGCTCTCTCCCAAGGACTCTGTGGCAAACCCAGCAGTGGGCACTGGGCCTGGGGCTGCAGCCCCCAGACCACAAGCTGGTCCCTGGGACCCTACCTTGTTACAGCGCTCTTCTTAGGGTCCAGTTGTTTGGTTCTGCCACAATCCTTGCTCCCCTATTTTCACATATGCTGAACTATGTTGGTTGCTTGCTTCTCTACTCCATAGATCGGTCAGGATTTTCTCCCCTGAGTAAAGGGAAGCCGAATCTGCTCCTTCCTACTCTGATGCCATCTTAGCCCCACCAAAATCCTTGTGATTTTAAATAAGCAATTGAATTGTGATCCTCCAATATTGTAATGATATTAAATGCTTCACTACAACTATATTTTAAATGTTAAAAATACATTCAAATACCCATAACTAAACAAATATCATATTATCTCAACTATAAGTGGGATGTAATCAACAAAACAAGCAAACAAAATTAAAGCAGAGACATTGAAAATATCCATAACTATAATAATTTACTTTTGGATACACAATATTACAAAGATGTAAATTCTTACATCAGTACCCTTATATAGTATGTGGAGAAGTAAATACAATGTCTTCATATTATCAAATTTGAGTTGTCACCAGCTTAAAATAAAAATTATGAGTATAAGATATTTTATGTAAGCCTCATGCTAACCACAAAGGAAAATCCTGTAGTACATACATAAAAGATTATGGCAAAGGAGTCAAAATAAACAAGCACATGTCATCAAATCACAAAGGAACACTGTAAGAGAAAAAGAAAGCAAGGAAAAAGATATAGGAAACAATAAGGAAGAATTAATAACAGTGGAGAACTACAATGCCATACTCTCAACAATGTTAGATCATTCAGATAATTAATGGAAAATTGACAGATATGAAAGACACTATAGCTCAAATGAATCTGGCAAAAATATACATGTTTCATCCTATAGTAGCACACGTTGTCCTCAAGCACACACAGATTTTTTCAATATAGTTTACTGATTATGCTATTACAGTTGTCCCATTTGCCCCCTTTATCACTCTCCACGCTGTATACCTACTCCCACCCACATTCCCCCCACTTAGTTCATGTCCATGGGTTGTACATGTAAGTTCTTTGCCTTCTACATTTCCTATACTACTCTTACCCTCCTCCTGTCTATTTTGCACCTACCATTTATGCTATGCATTCCCTATACCTTTTCCTCCTTTGCCCCCATCCCCTTCAATGCTGATAACCCTCCATGTGATCTCCATTTTTGTGATTCTCTTCCTGTTCCAGGTGTTTGCTTAGTTCATTTTTGTTTTTGTTTTTGTTTTTAGGCTCAGTTGTTGATAGTTGTGAGTTTGTTGTCATTTTACTGTTCACATTTTTTATCCTCTTTTTCTTAGTTAAGTCCCTTTAACATTTCTTAGAATATGGGCTTCATGATGATGAACTCCTTGAACTTTACCTTATCTGGAAAGCACTTTATCTGCCCTTTCATTCTAAATGATAGCTTTGTTAGATAGAATAACCTTGGACATAGGTCCTTGCCTTTCATGACTTGGAATACTTCTTTCCAGCCCCTTCTTGACTGTATGTTTTCTTTTGAGAAATCAGCTAACAGTCTGATGGGAACTCTTTTGTAGGTAACTGTCTCCCTTTTTCTTGCTGCTTTTAAGATTCTTGCTTTACCTTTTATCTTTGGTAAATTAATAATGGTATGCCTTTGTGTACTCCTCTTTGGGTCCAACTTCTTTGGGACTCTCTGAGCTTCCTGGATTTCCTAGGAGTCTATTTTCTTGCCCAGATTAGGGAAGTTCTCCTTCATTATTTGTTCAAATAAGTTTCCAATTTCTTGCTCTTCCTCTTCTCCTCCTGGAACCCCTATTATTCAGATACTGGAATATTTAAAGTTGTCCAAGAGGTTCCTAAGCCTTTCTTCATTTTTTTAAATTCTTGCTTCTTCATTTTGTTCTGGTTGAATGTTTATTTCTTCCTTCTGGTCCAAACCAGTGATCTGAGTCCCAGTTTCCTTCCCATCACTGGTGGTTCCCTGTACATTTTCCTTTATTTTACTTTTCATACCCTTCACTTTTTCCTCTATTGTGTGACTATACTCAACCAATTCTGTGAATATCCTGATTACCAGTGTTCCGAACTGTTCATCTGATAGGCTGGCTATCTCTTCATTGCTTAGCTGTATTTTTTCTGAAGCTTTGATCTGTTCTTTCATTTGGGCCATTTTTTTTCTGGGCATAACTTGTTACCTAGTAAGGGGCAGAGCCTTAAGTATTCACCAGGACAGAGCAACCCATGTTGCTGTGTTGTGGTGCTGTATGTGGGGGAAGGGTCCAAGGAGGAACAATACCACTTGTTCAGCTCTTGGCCAGCTTTCAGTCACTTCCTCCACTACCCACAAACAAATTGGTGCTGATTCCCAGGTGGGTGGGTTTCTGTGCATTCTAAGACCCCGTGGGTCTCTCCAACAAACTCTTCTGTGAGGCTGGGAGTTTCTCTCAATGCCTCAACCATCACAGGTTTTTTCAGTCAGAGATTTTAAGGCTTTAGTTCTCCACACTGGAACCCTGGGTTGTGCAGTCTGTTCCTCCCAGTTTACCCACATGAAAATGTGGGACCACCTTCTCTGCCAGTCACCACCTCACCTGGTAAGCCAGTCACTGCCTTTCTGTGAGTACTCTGCCCTGACTGCCCATCTCTGGCCCTCCTATCAGTCTGGGTGAGTGCTTCTTCTTTAACTCTATGGTTGTCAGACTTTCGTACAGTTCTATTTCCTGTCAATTCTTGTTGTTTCTTTGTTTTTAAATTTGTTGTTGTCCTTATTTTGGTTGTGAGGAGGCACAGTGTATCAACCTATATCTCCATCTTGGTTGGAAGTCAGATTTTCTAGGATAAACCATAACTTAAGTAATAAGTCTCAACATACTCCAGAAATTAAAAATTGTGTTTTTTCCAATTACAATGTTATGAAACTAGAACTAAGTAACAAGAAGAAACCTGAAAAATTCACAAATATATTGAAATGCAATCCTTATCATGATTCTAATGGATATTTTTCCAGAAATAAAAAAGTAAATCCTAAAATTTCTGTGGAACCACAAAAGATCCTGCATAGTCAAAGGAATCCTTAAAATGCAAAACACAGCTGGAGGCATCACATTTTATGATTCAAACTACAACACAAAGCTCTAGTCATCAAAACACAGGTGTAAAACACTATGATACAGGTGTAAAAACAACACAAAGACAAATACAAAAGAACCAAGAGACCAGAAATAGATCCATGTAAAGGCAGTTAACTAATACTTGACAGTAGAGCCATAATACTCAATGGGGAAAGGATAGCTTCTTCAATAAATGGTGTTGGGAAAAGTAGATATTCACAGGCAAAAGAATGAAACTGGGCCTTCTGTAATACTTCTAAGAAAAATTAACACAAAATGGACTGAAGACATAAATGTAAGACCTGAAACTATAAAACTGCTGGAAGAAAACAAAGGGAAATGTTTTTTAACATTGGTCTACAGTGATTTTACATATGTGGCACCAAAAGCACAAACACCAGAAGCAAAAATAATCAATTGGGATGACATCAAACCAAAAAGCTTCCACACAACAGCAACAACAAAATACTCAACAAAATGAAAAGGCAATCTATAAAATGGGAGAAATTATTTATGGACCAACATGTCACTAAACAAGTATTTCCAACTGATTTTTTTAACTGCTCAACAAATTGCTTACAAGGGTCTAATTTCCCAAAGAGAGCCTGGCT
Organism: Phyllostomus hastatus; assembly: GCF_019186645.2. Classification (NCBI taxonomy): domain Eukaryota; kingdom Metazoa; phylum Chordata; class Mammalia; order Chiroptera; family Phyllostomidae; genus Phyllostomus; species Phyllostomus hastatus. The sequence goes on along the minus strand of NW_025333978.1, from coordinate 41,766 downwards.
GGCAGGCTGGCTGACAGGAAAGCATCTGAATTAACAGCCCCTCCATTCCTGCACACAGTGTATGTGTTGTCCACCCAGTGAAATCTGTGTCTTTGGAAGAGAGAACAGGTGGACAGATGGCCATGGGGACCAGGGCTGACTGAGGACACCACCAAGAATACTGCAGAGTGGGCCATGCTGTCTAAGAGGAGAAATACGACAGTCCCAGGCCAGTCATAGGGACCACAGACCCTGGCACTTTTTTAATGGAACTGCTTGTCTGTGGCCTGGTTTCCCTGTGCTGTAGAGAAAAGGGCTGAATTTGTCATCATGCTAGAAAGGAGAGTGTCTACCCCACCTCACTGGACAGCCAACAACAAGGAAGGCCACTAAGCGGTCATCTTGTCTGTCCCGTTTACCTACTCTCAGATGTGGGTTGTTTGATGGGGATCTCAGTTGTGGACCTACTTGGGGAGCATGGGGATGCAGAAAGACCTGGAGCTCCCAAGGTTCTAGGGCTCTTTGTAACCACCCAACACCAAACCTCCCAGAGAGGCCCCTCTCAGCGTCAGCTCACACACTGCTCTGCTTTGCTGGAGAGGAGTGCCGTGTGTTGAGGAGACCCAATATTCTCCAATGGTCTCTGTGTAAAATGGGCAGGGAGATCTCCCAGCAAGGCTTGACAGGGCCCACATCAGAGTTCAGGGACTGCATAAATAAACCATTTAAAAAAATACAGATTTGATACCATCACTCAATCTCTTCCTTTAACAGAAAGCAAATATTCTTAGTGTTCTTGTCAACAACTTATGTTTCTCATCATTCTAGATGGCTTGTAAAGTATTACCTCCAACTGAAATGTTAGAATAAACCCTGTTTTATTCTCCAGCCATATTGTTTGCTCTGTTATCTTATTTCTAAAGGAGCCCACTCTAATGGGCATGTGTTTCTGCTCCCGTGTACGGAAGTACAAAGTGTATCTACCCTGGCTTGTGGGTCGCCTAACAAATATGTGCCTCTGACGCTCTGCACAGCAGCAACTCTCTTCCTCGGTGGGCAGGGGCTCAGAGGCACTGGGCCTACTGGGCTTCTCCAGAAGTCAGAAAAGGGCTGGGCCTGGGAGTGTGCAGGGTGGTCTGCTGCTTATGAGTAAGGATGAGAGTTCTGCTTCTGATCTGTAGGAGTGACTTCCTACTGAGCCAGCCAATTGAAGAAAACAGCTAGAAACTCTAGGCAATAATCGGAGAACAACCCTGGCTCATGTGGCTCAGGGGACTGAGTGCTGGCCTGTGAACCAAAGGGTCATCTGTTCAATTCCCAGTCAGGGAACATGCCAGGGTTTCAGGCCAGTTCTCCAGTCAGGGGCATGTGAGAGGCAATCACACAGTGATGTTTCTCTCCCTCTTTCTCCCTCTCTTCCCCTCTCTCTAAAAACAAATTAAATCTTTTTAAAAAATAATGAGGAAACAATGCTTAAATTGTTGGAGGAATGAACAAAGACAGGACAATTTTGCAGAGAACTCAAATCTCACTTACAGCCAACACTTGAAGTTTCCGGTTTACTCTCACCAGGCTCTGAGAGCAGCCACAGGCTTGTGTGGTGCTCAGCGCTTTCATAGGAAGTCCACTTTCGTCATGGTAGCAAAGTCAGGCAAGTAGAGTGTCTGGTGGGAAAGAGGGTAATCTCAGAAAAAGGGAACATCAGAGAGAAACGTCAAATTTGGTTTATAAACTCTCCCCAAGTCACCAACGTACGTTCCCAACCAACTGAAGGCACAAAGATGAGAGAGATGAAGATCAACACAACAATTTCTTTCTGGGAAAAGGTGGATCAGGGGACCCGGCTTATTGTATGCCAGAAGTAACCCCTAAATCTGAACCCTAGGGTTGGATTTATCCACAAGGCCTCAGGCTGCTGCAATCAACTGAACAAGCACATGAACACACAAATGCACAGACAGTCCACACCCCACAGACTGCTCTCCCTGTGACCTTGAGCTTGAAGGAGCACTGAGTGCAAGCCTCTCCAGCCAGATGAACCCAGGGAGACCCACCAGGGAACAGACTCACCTTTCACAGAACTCCCAGCCTCAGAGTCTCCCCAGAAAGAAGGGTGCTCATGGGGACCAGGAGTCCTGCTGGTTAATGGGCCACCTTCCAGAAGGGGACATTGGTGTGGGGCCTGAGAGTTCCCATGAAGGTCCAGGTGCCACCCTCTCCATTCCTACCTCCACTGAGATGCCTCAGGTCTCCATCCTCAGCCCAGTGGCTGCTGTTGCTGCTGCTGCCACTTCTTCCTGCTGGTGATTTCTCGGGTCCGGACTCTGCCTCATCTCAGGGACAAACCTCTGTCCCCACAGGGTCTCCCAGGCTGGAGACTCAGCCCACTACTGACGTCTGATTGGAAGCTGCTCCTGGTGAAGCCAAGAAAGCCTGTTCCCTTTCTGAGTCCTCTGCTCCATGTGCCTCCTCAGTTGCTGCCTCTCCTGCTTTCTAGGTTCCGGGCACCGTAGCTGGGGGCAACTTCCCAGAGAACAGGAACTGTCCCCATTGTCATTGGTCCTTGCTGCATGGAAAATGTCCCAGGCACTCCCTTCTGTCCTTCACATCAGGCCAGCAGGACTGTTAGGGTCAACCTGCTTCTGAAGGTGGTCTCGTCCAGGTCTTCCCCCAGGTGGGTCTGAGGTTGCTTTCTGCATCAAAAAGTTTTGCTTTCTGCACAGAGGCCTCCTGATCCCACAGAAACCACTGCTGTTGGCAGAACGGGGTGCCTGCTCAGCTTTCTCTGGTCTCACAGGATTGTCTCCTTCCCTTTGGCCAGGGCCGCCCCAGTGTGGGAGTGTCTACCCAGGAGACTGGCCCTGGTGGACCTCCCACCCAGCCAACTGCTATCCACCGCTCATTCATGTGGTGATCTTGGTGACTCTCAGCAGACTCAGGGAAAACAGGCACATGTCTGCCCATATCCAGCACAGTGGGGCCCTAGTCGGCCTGCTGCTGAGGGACAGAGGAGAGAGGTGGGGGTCCCTGGAACAGGCTGGTATTGTCTATATGAGACCGTGCCTGGATCTCCCAAACCATGGAGGCAAGGAGCAGAGGACAGCTGTGCCCAGCAGAGGCTCAGCTTACAAATTTTCCACCCCCAAACGGAGGGTGACAGGGCTGGAGAGACAGACCCCGCCCCCATGTTTGCAGCATCCAGGACTCAGTGAGACCCTGTACCCTGGGAAAGAAACGTCCTCATCAGGGTACGGAATCTGTCCAGATTCATATTCACTCCTTGTAGGGAAAGAAGGACCATGTGTGGAGAGAGGGTACAACCTTTCCCTGTGTCTTAAATTTAATTGGACTGGAACTCATAGTCCAGCCAGGGGGAGTCAGACTCAGGGAACAAACATGGAAACCATCGCCCTGAGAATGGGGCTTCTCCAGCCCTGTGTCTGAACACGGACACCTAACTCTGTTCCTCTGCACCCTCTCAGAAAACCAGGGCCGTGAGCACAGTGGGGTTTGCTCATGTTTTTTTTTTCCCTCCAAAAAGGGGACTGCTGAAGGCTGGCCCTGCTCATTGCTGGAGGTCCCCAGCCCCTGGCACTCCAGGTCTTGAATGTCCCTCCTTGTCCTCCATTCCTGCTGCCACATGTCCTGATGGCTGAGAACCACTGTGGGGCTGCAGGAGGAGGGAAATGTGGCTAACAACACTGGGAAAGTTACTTTCACTTCTGTTTTCTGCATTAGGGTGGAGCCCTTTCGGGGTGAGTCTGTTACAGACTTCCCGCTCAGGGCTCGGTGGGCTGAAACGAGGCTGAAAGGAGGCCGAAACGAGGCTGAAACGAGGCCGGGGACACCGGAGGGATCAGAGGTCTTGGCAGGGCCCAGAGTAGGATGATGGCCAGTTCGAGCAGTGACCTCAGGAGAAGGTCAGTAAATGCCTTCCTTCTTTTAACTTCCTCTCTAGCTGTGCTCCTGCTTCACTGTCTGTCATTAGACACTGAACTAACCCTTGACCTTAGCCCTGCTTTACACGTACACTCACGTGCAGTGTAGTGGAATGCAGGAATGTGTGATAAGGAAATTGGATCTTTAAACAGCAGAGGGACAGCCGCTGGTGTGAGCGCAGCGGCCGCAGCCCACAGGACGCTGGTGGTACACCTACTGCTCCACTGATGGCCCCTCTGCACTCAGCTGTTCTTTCTGACTTTGAGAAAAGGATTTGTTATTGTCTCATGGCCTCTGAACTCTCTCATTTCCCTCTGGCCCCTCCACCTTCACCTAGGTTGTTTCAAAGAGGGCCCTTAAGAAAATATAAAATTCAGATTAAACATCTGACTTTGGGGGCCTTGGTCTCCTAACTGACCTGGGGACGGGTCAGCACCGGGCCTATTCCCACCTCTGGCTGGGGGTCTGGGTCTCCTCCAGGGGCCTTGATGAGGAAGTCAAAGGAAGAGGAAGGACCAAGACGCCAAAGCCCAGTGCAGGCTGCTGCTCTCATTTCTACTGTGATTTTCTGCTCTGGGTGGGTTCTACCTCTGACAAGGAAAAGGCTAGAAACCCCACCTTTTTCTTTAGTAAGGAGTCATAAATTACATTACTTGATATGTCTAATTGTTTGTTCTTTGAATCCAAAAGAAATACATTATACTTTCTTTGTCATGAAATTTCAAATGACACGGATGGACACAGAGGGAAGCAGTCCTGTTCACCACCCACGCCGTGGGGCTTCCATTCTTGGGCCTGCTGAGTGTTGTGGGCACGGCCTTCTGTGTGCATTTACTTTTGTACATTATGTGCATTATGTACTTTTATGTGTCTATACATTTACATGAAAACAGGTAAAGCGTGTTTCTGTGTAAATGAAAACATGACTGGTTTACCTAAATGCATAATTTCTGTCTTGTTTTTTGACTGAGATTATATTGTATACACCATTCTGGATTTTACATTTGTTAAATTTCAATATTAAAATTATTAGAGGTTTTTTACATTAATAAACATAGGATCTACCCCATTCTTATTAAAAGGTGCACACTGCTCCATGGAGTTGTTTTCCATAATTGTTAAATTATGTTCCGTTTAATCCATGTATGTTGTTTTTGATGGTTCACTGTTACTAACAAACTGTGATAATAACAATTACATATTTCTTTATGTTTTTGCATGTATACAAGTATTTGTCTCGTGTCAGAAAACAAAAGGTAGAATTGTTCAGGCAAAGGGTACTAATATTCACTTGTTCATAGATCCTACCAAATTGCCTTCCTCATGGCTGAACCACTGTATTCTCCCGCCACTGGCTGATGAGTCATCTCTTCACCCCCAGACTTCACAAAGGAGCTGGATAAAGGCATACAGACTGTTAATGTGCATTCTCTGATTGCATGGGAGGTTGAACAGGTTTTCAAGTCTATTGGCCTTAAATTGCCTCTTCTATGAACTGTTGGTTTATTTTTGGTCAATGTAATAAATTGAGGTGATTGTTCTTCCTTTGATGACAAGGGAGAGTTTGCTACATACTCTGAACTTGTCAGTATGCTTCCTTGTCTTTTAGCTTTTTTATGGCAACTTCTATCTTGTTAAAGCTTTCAGATTTAGAGTAAAAACTTACAGTATTGATTTTATAAGATAGATGCACCCTGTTTATCACAAATAAATAAAAGCAATGCTGAAAGATATTGGTGAATTCCATGCACACTGTCTTTAACCAGAGTTCTTGTGTTCGTGAGAAGACAGATTCAATTCTTCCTTTACTTCAGGGGAAGTTGCTTCTCTATTATCTACAAAATGCATATTTGTTTAATTTGGGGGTAAAACTCCTCTTCTCTGCATGTAACTTTAGCCTTCACAGCTTTATTTCTCCCTCATAAATCATCTTTTTGCTTCCTGTTCATAACAGTTGTCTCAAATTTTCTCCTATGACAACTACTTAAGTTTTAGTAGTTCTTTTGGGTTTTTTTATTACTAATTTTTTGGAATGCTGAGTCTGTGAGTTTCCCCATCTCCCAGAGGTAACCCTCTGTCTGTGTAAAGGCCAGGTAATCAGCCTCCAGGTGTGGCCAGAGCTGAGCTCTGCTTTCCTGGGAGGAAGTGACTTCCCAGCTTTCTGCTCGATGTTCTCTGGACCTCATCATCATGGTCATGGCCAGCTCCAAATGGTGAGCCTTTGGGTAATTCCTCTCTACTTTTCAGGGACATTTGACATGGCTTCTTTCGCTTTTTGCCCTGGAAAACTAGACCGTGTATCCGAAGGGGGAATCTGACTGTGTGTTGGGACCCTCACTCCAGCCCTGCCTGACCCTCGCAAGCTCACCTGTCCTCCTTGCTCCCAGCAGAACTCCTTGCCCTTGACCAAGCCTAGGTTCTCATTCTCTGCTCTGGGACTACTTTTTTTTTTTTTCATATTTTGTATGGTGTTTTTCGAAGCACAAAATATTTACTATTTTTTACTAATTTATCAGTTTTTTTCTTTATGGATGAAACTTTTGGTTTCATAGCTACCTTTTAGTCTTCTATAACCCAAAGTCACAAAGGTTTTTCAAAAAGTGATGTCATTGTCCCTTTTACACAGCACCAGCATTTTGCAATTTCTGCTCATACCAGCAGTGAATGTCTGCTTCTCTGAGTCTTCTCCCACGCTGCATTGTCACTTGTGAAACCGTGTTTGCCAATCCAGTGGGTGAGAAATGGTTTCTCATTGATATTTTACTTTATATGTATTTGTATGTTTATTGGACATTTTATTTCATTTTCTCTAAATGACTGTTCAGATGCATTTTCTTTGGCATTGTATGTCATATTTTGTCAATAGGCTGGAGTCTTTCTCTATCAGATATAATAACCCTTAGACCTGTGTACTGGAAACATATTTTTACATTCTTTTACTATCTCACTGAATTGTTAACATTAAATCAATTAAATCTTCTACTTAGTCTGCTTGACTCAGATATTTTTTCTGTCTTATATATTTTTAAATTACCTTATCCACTTTCAATATGATTACAAAATGCAGGTGCACTACACTTTTACAAGAATTTCAGGAAGATTGACACTTTAAAATTGTTATGTTTTCCTAAATAAAAGCACCTTCCACCTCCCCATTTATTTAGAGCTTGATAATTTTCTTCAATAAGACATTATAGTTTCTTTCATATAGTTCATAACTTTCAGATGTTTATAAATATATGAATGTGTATTGACTATTGTGTTTGAAGTAATATTTTCTTTCTTTTCAACATATGTTGTTGCAAATAAGATCTGTTCATTTTATGTACGTTTTTAAAAAATTCATGCCTCTTGGAAAATTCATTTTCTAGTTCTTAGGGAATTTATTTAGGTCTCTATCATTTCTGTATATGTAATCATACATCATATAATATTGTATCTTTTTTTTAGTATTTATGCCAATGAATTTTTTTCTTATCCTATTGCATTAGCTAAAACACACATGTGAGCAAATTGTGGTAATGGTAGGCATCATTGAATGGCCTCATCACTTCAATGTTTACTGTAGTATTTGCTGTTTTTTGAGAGTTTGTACTGTGTCAGCTTTCGACTCTTTCATATAGTTTTTCTAAAAATACCAGCGTGGAGTCTCCACATTTTAAAAAGTATATATAATAATTTATGAATATAACTATATACATTCACTGCTTTTGTTTATTGTTGCAATAAATTTCATAAAAGGTTTCCTGATATGCAACAGGCTTTGCTCAATCTCATTCCACTGTCTTCCTGTATTTTTTTTTCCAAAACAACCTCTAACAGAAAGATCTGTTTCCCCTTTTACCCAGTAGAGGGCTTTTTGTTTTCTGTCATACAATTTGGGGGCATTGTTATTATTTTCACATGCAGCATGTTTAGCTTTTACCAATTAAAATTTTCTGAAGCTTCTTTTGTAATGAAGATCATGATGTGTTGACATTCCTTTCAAAATACTGAAAATAAATTGTAGTTCCCTGTTTTCAGCATGCATGGTTAAGTAATGTGTCTTTCTAACAAATATCTCCAGATCCTGTATGATAATTTTTGCCTGTGCAAAAAGTCAAAACCTAGAAGTAAAAGTTTTTTTTAATATTTATAAAAGATTTGTTCCTTTACTTGTGTTTTGAATTGTTCTATCCCATCAGCACGAGCATCATTTGTTGGTGCTGTTTTGTTCATGTTTACATACCATAGCTTTTCTATCTGTGATTTTAACAACTTTTATGGCACTTTGTCTTCCTTGGGTCTCTTGCTGGATTCTATTTTTGATCCTGTGCTGTCCGATATCACCATTGTTTCATCTACATCAAGGATTTTGCATACTATAATTTTCGTACTTTTTCCTGTTTCCACTTTTAAACTCCTTATTGTTTTCCTTGTTCCTTTTTTGTCTAAAACTGCAGGCTATGTTTTCTATTTATTGTACTTCTTCCTGTCTTAAGTGACATTAAAAAGCTTAATTTTAATTAATCAGGGTTATTTTCAATTTTTAATTTATTTTTAATCTATATTTTTGTAGTATTGAATTTGAAACCATATTGTTCCAGTCTTTGAAATTTTTTTAAAAAATCATACCAAGCAAAAAGGAAAAAGGACTCATGGACAACAGTGTGGGGAACTAGGGCAGCAGGTTGAAAGGGGGATGGGGGTAATGAAAAAATTCAATGAAAAATGATTGTGAAATATAAAAACAAGTCATTTAACTAATTTCCCTTTACCACTCAGCTCTGAACTTTAAGTTGTTAATATACTTTGCAGACTTACATTGATAAAGTTATTATTTTGCAAAATAAAAATCTTCTCTTTCTAGAATAATGTTTTGAATACAGATTCTTTACACATTTAGTTGAATACCAACTTAGGTTTTGCATTATTGAAACTATTGTTAATGGTATTGTTTTATTTAATTTTGAATCTAATTTTTCAATGCTGGCATGTATAAAAGCCATTATCATTTTTACATTATTTTGTACCCAGTGTCCTTGCTATACTTATTTCTTAGTTACAGGAGATTTTTTGGAGGAATGTTTAGGATTTTCTGCATAGGAAGTTATGTCATCTGCGAAGACAGTTTTATTTCTTCCAAACTCTATAGTTTTAATTTCCTTTTCATTTTCCAGTATGCATTCCAGTACAATATTGACTAGGACTTGTAAAAGGGAACATCTTTCCTTTTCCTGATCTTAGGGGGAAAGGGTGCAGGTTCTCAACAGTAAGCCTCATGTCTGCTACAGGATTCTTATGGATGTTTCTTCTCCAGTTGTGGAAGTTCCTTTTTGTATCCAGGTTGCTAGGGGATTTTACATGAACGGAAGTAAACTTTGTCAAGTGAACTTTCTGCATCAGTTGACATGATCACTCCATTTTCTTCTTCAGCCTCTTGATATAGTGGGTTACACTGAGTGATTTGGAATATTGAACCAGCCTTGTATATCTGGGGTAAATTCCAGTTGGTCATGGGGATAATTTTTTTATACATTGTAATATGCAATTTGCTGATGTTTTGGTAAAGATTTTTGTATTGCTATTCATGTGAGTTATAGGTTTGTAGTCCGTCTTTCTCTGCTTTTGGTGTTGCAGTATACTGGACTCATGGGATGAGTTAAAACTTTTCCCTCTGCTTCTATTTTCTGGACAAGGCTTTGGAGAACTATATCATTTCTTAGTTTAATGTTCAGCAAAATTCGCCAGTGAAATTATCTGAGCCTGATACTTTTTTTCAGTGTTAATTACTCCTTCACTTTAAAAAAAAACAAATATAAGACTAGTCAAATGATCTATTTCTTCTTGTACAAGTTTTGGTAGTTTGTATCTTTCAAGGACTTGGCCCATTTTATTGAAATTACCAAAATGGTACTCAGAGATTTGTCACAGTAGGTTTTGAAAGTGCTTTCATTGTCCTTGGGATCAGTTGGTGATGATCCTGCTTAAACTTCTAATATTGGTATTTTGTGTCTTTTATCTGTTTTTCTTATTAGCCTGTGTTAAAGTTTATCAATTTGATTAATCTTTACCAAGAACTGGATTTAGGTGTTGTGGTTCTTCCTATTTTTTCTATTTCCACTTTCACTGATTCCTATCTTATTAAATATTTATTTTATCCTATTTCTTCCATTTTAGGTTTATATTCTTTTGTAACATATGTATTTAACAGAATCTATTTCCCACTAATTACTGCTATTTCTGCATCACCAATTTTTGATAAATTATATGTTCAATTGTGTTTAATTTAAACAATTTTAAAATTTCTCTTGAGACTTACTTTTGCCCATGTTATTTAGAAGTATATTTTTGATCTGCAAATAGTTGAGGAGTTTCTATTTATTTCTGTGTAATGAATTTCTCATTTAATTTCTTTGTTGTCTGAGTGTATATTCTGTGATTTCTATTCTTCTGTACTTGTTAAAGTGGGCTTTAAGGCCCCAAATGTGGTCTGTCTTGATGTAGGTGAGTTTCCCTGTAATCATGTGGTCTGTGTGTACACAGTGTTATGAGTCAGACTATTCTGTAAATGCCAGACAGACTAATTTCATTAACAGTGTTACTCAGATCAAATGTATTTTTATTAAATCTTTGCTTGCTAGGCCTATAAATTACTAAAAGAGGGTTTGAAAGCATCAAACTCTAATAGTAGACTTATTTATTTCTACTTGTGGTTCTTTCCATTGTTACCTTCTATAATCTGATGGTGTGTGTTTAGGTAAATGCATGTTAAGGGTTGTTAAGTCTTGGAAAACAGACCCCTGTTTCATGTGTAATGCCCTCTTGCACCTTCATACCTTCTCTCATTCTGAATCATCTTTGTCTGGAAATAACATAGCTACTCCATCTCTCTCTTGGTTAGTATTAGCATGACCTCTCTTTCTCCATTCTTAACATGAGCTTTATATTTAAAGGTTTATTTTGTTAAGACAAATAGGTTTTAATTTTGTTACGACATAGAGGTTTTTTATTTTTGCAGTCACTTTGATAATCTCTGGGGTTTTTCTTATTTTTTATTGCTGACACTATTACAGATGGACCTATGTGTCCCCCTTGGCCTACCTCCACCAACCCCTGCCTCCCCTTCCCTCTGGCCTTCACCCCACTGTTGTCTGTGTCTGTGGGTTGTGCTTGTATGTTCTTTGCCTGATCCCTTCACTTCTTTCATATGTAATCTCTGTTTTTTAATTGGAATATTAAGACCAATCACATTGAAATAATTACTAATAAATTGAGTTAATATCTATCATGTTTGTAACAGTTCTCTATTCCATCTCACTTTTATACAAATGTAATTTTTTCTTGTTTAAATTCCCATCTCCCCACCTCCTCTCCTTTGACAAACATTAGCTTATTCTCTGGATGTATGAGTCTGTTTCTGCTTCGTTTTGCTTTGTTTATTCATTTGTTTTTTGAGGTTCTCTACTCACATAAATGATATCATACGGTATCTGTTTTTCCCTATCTGACTTAATTCACTTAGTATAATACCCTCCAGGTCCATCCATGTTTTTGCAAATGGCAAAATTTCATACTTTCGTATTGGTGAATAATATTCTAGTGTGTGTGTGTGTGTGTTTATAAAACATCTTTATCCATTTCTTTATTGATAGATGTCTAGATTGCTTCCATATCTCAGCTGTTACTAGAAATGCTGCAATGAACATAAGAGTACACATATCTTTATGAATTAGTGTTGTTTTCTTCAGATAACTGTCCAGAAGTGGAATTGCCAGATTATATGGCAGCTCTGTTTTTACTTGTATGACGAGGAATCTCCATACTGTTTTCCATAGTCACTGCACCTATTTACAGTTCCACAAACAAAGTACAAGAGTTCCCTTTTCTCTGCATCCTGTAGGCACTTGTTATCTGTTGATTTATTGATGATAGCCATTCTAAGGAGTGTGAGGTAATATCTCATTGTGCTTTGAATGTACATCTCCCTGGTAACTAGTGATGTTGAGCCTCTTTTCATATATCTGTTGGCCATTTGCATGTCCTCTTTGGAGAAGTGTCTGTTCAGGTCCTCTGTCCATTTTTCTATGGAATTTTTGTATCTTTTGTGTTGACTTGTATGACTTGTTTTTATACTTTAAATGTTAATCCTCTATTAAATGTGTGAAAATTAGCAAATATCAGTAGCTTGTCTTTTCATTTTGGTAATGGTATGCTGTGCTGTGCAAAACCTTTTTAGTGTAATGTAATCCCATTTATTTATTTTTTCTTTTTTTATTTTTCTCAAAAAGATACATCCAGAAAGACATTTCTAAGAGTGATGTCAAAGGGCTTACTGCATATGTTTTCTTCCAAAAGTTTTAAGGTTTCAAGTCTAACAGTTAAGTCTTTAATTTATTCTGAGTTTATTTTTGTCTGTGGTATAAGAAAGTGGTCAAATTTCAATTTTTATACATGTAACTGTTGAGTTTTGTCAACACCACTTATTGAAGAAACTATCTTTACCCCATTGTATACCTTTGTCTTACATTAATTAGCCATATATGTGAGGATTTATTTCTGGGCTATCTATTGTAGTCCATTGATCTATATATCCGTTTGTTTTTGCCAATACTATACTGTTTTGATTATTACAGTTGTATAGTGTAGTTTTATGTCAGGGAGTGTGATACTTCCCACTTTGTTTCTTCTTGAGATTTTTTTGGCTATTTGGGGTCTTTTCTGGTTCCATAAAAAGAATTAGAATTAATTCTAATTTCTAGAAGAATGTATTTCAACAGGGATTGTACTGAGTATATATATTACTTGAGGTAGTAAGGACATTTTAACAATATTAATCCTTCCAAATCATGAATATGGTACACTATATTTTTCCATTTATTTGTAACTTCTTCAATTTCTTTTCACAAGTTTTATTCTGTTCAGAGTAAAAGTATTTCACCTCTTTGGTTAAATTTATTCCTAGATATTTTAGATGTTTTGATGCAATTGTAAATGGGATTGTTTTCTTAATTTCTTCTTCTTATTGTTTCTTATTGATGTATAGAAACATGACAGATTTTTTGTGTATTGATTCTGTACTCTGCAACTTTACTAATATCATTTATTAGTTCTAATAGTTTTGGGTAGAGGTTTTAGGGTTTTCTATTGTAATATCATGTCATCTGCTAAGAAGTAGAGTTTTACTTCTTCCTTTCCAAATTATAATGACATTTATTTCTTTGTCTTGTCTCATTGTTGTGGCTAGAACTGCCAATATTATGTTGAATAGAAGGTTTTAATAAAAAATATTTCAAATATGTTTAGGAGGAGACATGTGTACAATGACTTCAATTGGGACAGTCTGGACATTTTCTATAATACGCATGTCTTTGGGATCCTCCATGCTTCTTCTATTATATCTTTGTTGATTGCACCACTTCCATTTATTCTGGTCTCTACTCAGAAATCCTTATTTAATTCATGTGATTCTTCACATTCTGTCCTTCATATATAAAACATTGCACTCTGCACAAGCACTTAAAAGGCTTGATGACCATTTTATCATGGTATCCTTTCTCCCTAGGATGTCCCCAGAAGACTACAAACTTGCGTGTGAGATTGCAGTCAAACGCTTCAAAGAACGTAAGGTTGAGATTTCAGATGCAATAAAAACACCATTTCCTTTCCTTGAGACACTTCGTGACAATAAATTGATCACCAATAAAATATATGAAGTAAGTGAAGTTTATTATGTCACAATCTGGTAAACCAGCCCCACATTAGTTGTTTTGGTAGTTTGGAATCAAATGTCAGGGCACAAATAGACAAGTGAGGGGTCTCCTGTAAGTGGGGGCTTTCTCAAGTACTGCTCTAAGTGTTCCTATAAAGTGAAAAGGAGAAGCTGGCATCATTGGAGGCAGTCATGCTTCTGACTGAAGGAACGGGACTTTTTGGTGCCCCCTAGAGTTGAGGTGAGTAACAATGGAGATAGGCTGGATCTGAAGGTTATGGGCCCTATAGGTGTACAGTATAATGCTTGTAGGTGTTAGATGTACAATACAGCATAAACTAGAGATTAAATGTATTTTTAATGAATGGATGAATAACTTTAATCAACTGATTTAATAAAATAATTTACACGCACTTTCTTCCAGTGAACATCAATTTAAATGCTTAGGTCTGAGAACATTAAAACCCACAGAAAATGAATGCATTGTTAGGACAAATTTCTAACTATTTACATGCTATTCTCCCTCCAACAGCTTTCAATTTTCTTTTCCTTTGTTATTTCTGGAATCTTGAAAATTAGATAATTCTAGCAAAAGACATAAGTGGAGATACAAAATTCGAATCTTCTCTTTCCCTATGAATAGGCTACTTTACAGCAAAGCTCACAAGAAGGGAAAAATGATCACCTGGCTTCCTTGAACTTTGCCAGGCCAAGTTGGTCCTAGGGAAGGGACAATTGTTTTTCATTCAATAGAACATCAGCCTATCACCCGCTCAGTCAATTCCTAAAATATTTTGCCAGGTTCTGAAAGGGCTACATATCATTTAACTTTGAACCAATTTTCGTTCTGCATATTGCTCCTCCTTCCATATAATATAAATGGGAATGACGAGATCAAATGCACAAATACATAGTTTTAAGGAAAAAAGATTTACTTATTTGTAGCTATACTAATATGGGGAAATTTTAAAACTGTACATGAGAAGATACCTATGTAGGAGAATTGTAATACATTAAAATGAAATCACTTTCTAGGGCACTTCTGTAACTTAAAATTCTGTATTCATATTTCTCTGTTTACTACTTTTTAAGGAGTCTAAAGCATCTTGTGAAAACCAGTCAGCTGTACCGAAAGTGGTGTATGCAGTCCTCAATAAAATGAAGGAGAAATGTCACCTGCCACTTCTGGAAATCTTGTTCAGCGAGTTCATGATGAAGAGCTACCCTGATTTGAATGGCATTTGTAAAGGCTTCAAAGATGGTAATGAGGCTTATAGCCTACTTTTCAATGTCTGTGGCAAATTTTTTGACAAATATATTTTGAGCATGTGTCACACATGATGCTGGTCCGAGGTGACATAGCAATTAAGAATACAGACATCATGAGCCTTCTCGAAGCTTTTGCTATAGTGACTACAGTATAAAATACACCTGGAGGTCTGCCTAACTAAGCATTGAAACTCACACAACAATTAGAGTCACAGTCATGTCAGATTTACTTCCAAGAACAAATGACAAGAACCACTGCATCTGAGTAAGGCACCATCAGTTGCTGCTCTATTTCATGTGTCCAAATAGCAGACCATCAAGTACCCTACTATCTGCCTCAGCTGACAGCTCAGCAGTGGGTGCAGAATCCACCTGGCTTAGCAGCACCAAGACCAGGGGAGTCAATGTCTCATGTAACAACTCTGTAGTCATTGCTTTCAGGGACCCCATTAGAGACAACTGAGTTATAAGTGTCACCACATGAGAAGCTCATAGTTGACGTGGAGTCCTTCTGAGTCCAGTTATGGGTCATTTTTCACCCTAAACCCAGTGTTGACCTCGTAATACCAAAAAGAGAGACCACCTTCATCAGGTGCTCAGAGTAATGAGCAAGAAAATTAACCCAGGTCAAATTGGCCCTTAAAGATGATGGCTGAATTAGCTCTTTCTCCACCAGGGGCAAGACAAACATTAATCGAATAATCTCAAAATCAATTTCTCTGCCAGAAACTGTGTTTGGTACCACATAAAAGTGATTGATTCAACACTTTTTCCTGAGAATCATAATGTATAATTTTTAACTGTAGTCTGAATTTGCTGTTTAAACTGTTTGGGCAATAATTTTAGCATGATTGTCACTCATTATAATTTCTTCTTCCTATAATTTTTGTTTTGACCTGCCAAAAAAATTTTATTTCAACACAGTTTCGTATCCAGCAAGATCTCCAAATAACAATGGAGAATCCACAGAAAAAAGAATTATATGAACTGAGTAGTGCAGATGCTCTTGGAAAAGCACTTGGCTGGTGCACTGGTCTCACCTTTTTGGCAGCCTCCCAGGCACTGATACAGACCTCTTGAGATGTCTTCCAGGGCCACAATATCCTCTCCCTCCTGGCAGCTTCAGAGAGTCTCCTGGGATCTGGGTCCCTGGAGGTCTTTCTAGTTCTTTCTGTGTCCTCTGCTGTCTCTTTGGGAGATGCTCATCCTCCTGACCCAGTAAACTCCACCCTTCACTTGACCACCTATTTATTTCAAGTTTCTGTGCTTTCACTTTCATACATGCAGTCACTCACAGGACCTTTGTCCTTCTCCCAAGGAAATTCTTGTCTTCTCTTTACCGTTTGAAGAGGTCAGAAAACACACTTCACCTCCACTTTTTATTTGGCACATGCTTTTCCAACCATCTGTAATTTTTTTTACATGAGTAACAAACTCATGGTGTTTTCAACGACTTTTTCATCCTGATATTCGAGTGACTCCTTTCTGTGTGGGTAACATAAGGGTGCCCTTATTGGGGATTCTCTTTTCTGTACCAGGGATGGTGTGGAACTTGACCATGAGGACTGGGACTCACTGAGTTCTGAGTGACCAGAGGCTGAAAATTCCTAAACATGCCCACTTGATGTCCCTGCACTCTGATGGAGATCTCTAACTTCTTTTCTCTCTCTCTTCAGTGATCGAAAACAAAATTTTAAATCAGGCAAGTACTGGAGGTGAGAGTGCAGAGAACCGTAATACTCAACTGAACATTGAACAAGGTGATTACAAATAGATAAAAACCGATTGTCTTCTGCTAAAATGTAAGGAGAACTGTGTTTAGTGCTCACTGCTGCCCTTGGGTAGAAGTATCACCATGTGCCCATTTGCAGAAAAAGTGACTGAAATCTGGAGAGACCATGTAGGCAGTTGGCTTGGAGTCAAATGAACAGGATGAACCCAGGCCTTCTGAACCCAAAGGCCATCCTCTAAACTCTATAAACTCCAAGATAAACTGAAGGCAAAGACAAACCCGTGAGTCAAGAATAGGGCAATATATTCAGAAAGGAAGATACAAAAGGAAGAATACCAAGAGGTACAGGAGTAAAGGGAAATCACTTGCTGAACCCTGGTGTTAAAGCCCACAAAGCAGAGTGAACAGACCTGCAGAGGGAGGGTCTGTGTGAAGCAGGCCGGGGGTCCAGTAAGACCACCAGTCTGGGGTAGCTCTAGAGACTAGAACAGGTTCCCTATGGCTGTGGCTGAAAAGACAAGCCATCACTAGTTACCAAGTGCCTCATGGATGACATAGTGAGATGGCCTGACTGAGACCAGGGGTGCAGGTCTGCGTTGATTCCTGGGGGAAGGGGTTGTCAAGTACTACACTGTAAAGATTAACATGGGACTGGAAGAGAATTGCACAGCTCACACTTCAATTTCTGAAATAAGTTTCTAAATTTTTCCTTCAGGAACTGGTGAAAACTCATATCCATTCCTGTCCTGGCTCTCCCTGGACAAGTCCAATTACACAGGTCTGTTCCTTCTGGCTATTCTGTGATGCTTTGCTGCTCCTGTCCCTTTCTGCAATAGGCTGTGGTGGGAGGGCTGCTTCTTTTTAGTATGGAGTGCCCAGAATTGTCCATCTTGTCATGTGCAATGTCTCCAAAGATTTAGATAACAGAGTCTTCATACACTGAGTTGCCTGGGAGGGTTGGTCCTCTCCTTCTCACATGTGCTTTCTGCCAACTGTTGACAGCTCTGGGACCTATTGTCCATGTGCCTGGCTTCATGGCCTCTGCATCTGTCTTGCTTGAAATAGGCTGTGGCCTCAGCTGATGATTTTCCATCCTGAGGTGGCCTGTCCTGCAGGAGACAGCTTAGCAGTGATGACTGTGTTCCCTGGGGGAGAGTCCCTCACCTGCTGAATCCTTTACACAGCCCCATGTGCCTCCCGTGCAAACCCTCTCCCATCATCCCCAGCACAGTGGGCCAGACGCTGGTCAGAAATACCAGAGGGGCCTCTGAACAAACACTTGAAACTTTAACAACCAATAACCACTGTTTACAACTCTTAACATTTCCTTAGTCTATAACATACTTACTAAAGTTGTTAAAATATTTAAAATAAGATTAATTAAAGACATGAATCCTGAAAAGTTAATTTTTTGTCAGTCACCATATCACGAATAGTAACACAGGCAATATTTTATGTCAAACAGTTACAATGATGGTATGTCATCTGAGTTTTTCAGAAGACAAAGAATCTGCTTGGAGACTTGGGCTATTTGTGGGAGTTCAGGCACTGAGACTAGGGATTAAACTCTGCCATAGGGCAGTGTCAGAGCAGGAGGTCTGGTGACTCACAGCTGGCTCCAATTCTGCCCTGAGACCTTGGGAAGTGACTTCCCCTCTTTGTCCCGCAGTTTCATCACTTATGAAATGGAGGTGATAATAGTACCTCCCTCACAGGGTGACAAGTTGTATCATGTAAAGAATTCACAGACTTGCATTGTTACAGAAAAGATGACTCAGATGGCCTGGGAGTTTACAAAGTGGAGTTTGTTCACGCATGTGGACCCAGAGGAGATAAAATTCCAAATTCTGGGCATTGAGCTTAGCTGGAGTTTCCTTATAAGCTTGTTACACAGGCAGAAGGAGGGGGGAAAGGACTGCATCTGCTAAAAGCGGGGATTAGCGTACGACCTTGACATGACTGCTTATCTGGGAAAGACTGCTGTCTGGGAATGGCTGCTGGTCAGCTCCTGCCTAAGAATGGCTACTGCTCAGCTATGTCCTGTCACAGCATGAGTCTTCATCAGCGTTCTAAAGATTTTTTAATGTTACTATGTTTATGATCATTATTATTAGTATTGAGCCAGAGTCTAAACTGTTATGTACCACAGTAAACTGTGGGGTTTTCTTTTCTCACGTATGTCCATGTGGATTTAATGATCCCTCAGGTTATGGAGTAGTGATCAAAACAGTACCAACCTCAGGCCCAAGAAAATAAATAGACAACCACAGGTTCACCATCCTTATATCACACTGGTATATAATAAATTTATGTCCTTATTCCCTGACTCTTCTTTGCAAATAAGTGACACGGAGGAGACTCAGGGAACTTCCTGCACCATGGAAAGCATAATTCTGTAGCTCATGTGGGATGTGTTATTTATAAAGGACATTATAAATTAGCATTTTTATAAAATAAAAACACAGAGTGATTTATTTCATTTTATTTTTTTAACATTTTATTTATTTATTTTTAGAGAGGGAAGGGAGGGAGATAGAAAGAAAGAAACATCAATGTGCGGTTGCTGGGGGTCATGGCCTCCAACCCAGGCATGTACCCTGATTGGAAATCGAACCTGCGACACTTTGGTTCGCAGCCCGCACTCAATCCACTGAGCTACGCCATCCAGGGCTCAGAGTGACTTTTTAAAAACACTCTGATACTCTTAGAAAATTACATTTAGTGAAAGAGTTAACACTTAACAGGCATCCAACATTCATCAGAGTGTATTCTTAGCAGTTCATCTACCAGTGTACTGGTGGGAACAGGAAGGATTGGGAGGAAGGAATTGTGACTAGTAATGAGCAGAGAAGGAATTTAATGTGCAGATGGGGTGTTGGGTGGAACCATGACATTATGACCCAAATAATGTGCAACAAACCACCAGTAAATACACCCAAGAGTCTGACCTAGCAGGACGGGTTGACTGTGACATGCACAGGCAAGGATAACACTGTGCCTGATGCCACCCCCACCCCAAGAGGAGGCTCCAAGGAATGTGTATGTAACATAAAACATGTACCAGGGCCCATGTCCTATGTTAACGTTGTGGGAATTAAATTTTAAATCATCTTTACATAAAGTACTTTGTTTAGGAAAAGAGCAGTAGATGAAATAATTGAAGTTGTACTGATAAAATATTTTCCATCCATACAGTATTGAGGTTGGAGGGAACACAGTGGGATGGGTCAGTGGAATCAGTAATGAGTGAGGGAGGTTCAGTGTGGGGAAGAGGGTGTGCTGGTCCTGGGTAGTTTATCCAGGACCTTATTGTTTCTTCCTTCAATGTGCCCTTTGTCTCTGGCCACAGACCCATGCAGACTTGCTTGACAGCTCACTTGCTTCTGCTTCTTGCTGGGTTCTTAACCTGATCACCCTAGCAAGAGATTGGAGAGTGGGAGCAAGGGAGAAGCTTGGTGTTTCCAATTCACTGTCTTGGGCAACAGTTCTGGCAGCAGCAGCAACTCTGATGACTCTGCCTTCCACCAGGCAGGCAAACATGATCTCCTTTCTAGCTCCCAGGCAGCCTTGGCACATGACCTCACTCTTGGTCCCTCCCATAGCTTCCTATTCATTATTTTTGGGTTGGAATTCTCAGCTCTTCTATTAGCTGTATGACTGATCATCTGGATTAAATTCCTTCTGCTCTAAAAGCTTAGAGAGGTTTCTATTTTCTGGTTGGACCCTGAGTGATAAAGAAAGCAAAGAAAATATCTATGAATCATACATGGTCTTAGTACAGCTCCACCTGACAATAGACTCTCAGAGTGCCTCTCTGGAACAGAAGACATAAATGTGCTAGATACAGGTACAATCAGTGACAACAATGCATTAGCAGCCCAACAAGGGATTGAAAAATATGCCCAAGGGTTTGAGCCAGTAGGTAAGACTGAGTGCCTGAGTATAATGAGTGTGGAGGGGAACAGGCAGGTGGAGGGACCCTACATTGTGGGTAAAGGCACAGGGAGACTGCAGTGATGACTGGAATGCTAGACAGGAAGAAATTACAAAGAAAGACAAAGTTGACAAAGATGAGGGCTCTACGAGTCAAAAAATAATGAAGAGAGAGAAAGAAAATAGGAGAAAGTAGGAAACATAGCTGAGAAAGGATAAACTAAAAAGTTGGGTGGCACCACAGGACCAGGTCTAAGGTGAGGGGGGAATACCCTGGGACACAAGTAAGGAGGAGCTCACCCTGAGGACCGCTTGTGTCTTGAGCACCTTCTATGCTTTACCCAAGACCCTGTTGCCCCTGGTAGGCAAGGACAAAAATGTAAAGAAATAGTATAAAGAGACAAAGATACAGAGGGAAATGAGTATCAATAATAAAAAATGGGGAGGGAGACACAAAGAAAACTGTATTGAAGTGAGTAAAGGACAATGAATGGAGAACTGGCAGAGAGAGGACCAAGCTTTGTCTGATAGGAGGAGACAGTCACCACAAAGAGGGCACAGTGGGCTGCTGTCCACAGTGCTCAAAGTGGCCCTGGAACCCTATCAGATGAAAATAGGCTTCTACTTTGAAAAGTAGAAACAAAAGTGAAAAAGTAAATAAATAAAACCCAGTGGCATTACAGGGAGAAAGTCTTAATTGTAGTGAGGGTGCTCACTTCCTTTGGGGAGACAAACAAAATTCTTCATTTTTGTAATTAGGTTCAGGAGCAGAGCTACCCCACCATGGAAACTGAATAAATTCTTTCTCTGTAGATCTTGTGGATATAATGAAGGAAAAGTCATTTTTTAATTCAGGAGATGAATGGGAAACCCAAGCAAAGATGGACTGTAACCAGGCATCTGATATAGTAGGCAAGGCTGACTGAAAGAATGTGTGATGTGAATCATGGTAGCAGGTCAGGGTATGGGACACGTCATATGGCCTATGGAGGTTGTCCTGGTGGCCTGAGTTAGCAGTAGGAAAGTGAGAGGATCAGTACCTTATGCAGTGAGTTCAACAGAAAAATGTCCCCTGTGATTGTATAAATGTCCCCTGTGAAAAGTATAAAAAACAGAAAAGGTAAATTTCAGTGTTGATGTCAGAGAGTATTCTATGTTCAAGGCAAATTATTCAGAGAGCCAAGATGTTCATGAAAGGAGATTAAAACAAACACAGGAAGAGAAGAGAATGTGTAAAGAGATACCATCACCAGAAACAAAAATAGTAAAAATAGGCCAAACCAAGAGGAAAGTGAAGAATTAAAGATAGGAATGAAAGAAAAGAGATAGAATGGGGATGGAAGTAATAGAGAGCAAAGGGAAGAGGTAGAATGAGGGTGGGGATCGGATGTAGAGTGAGGATGGAAGTAGGAGACGGGGTGACTGTGGGGTAAGCATTGCTGCAGAATGGGCACAGCTGTCCTCTGTGCCTGAATGTCACCACCTTCTGTGTAGGACCTGGAGCAACCTGCAGGCCACACATGTTGGGGCACAAACCTGGGGGAACCTCTTGACTTAGCTTCTAGGTCTTCCTTGTGCTCTTGTCATGAGGTTTCCTATCAGTGGGCTCCTTGGCACCTCCCTGAAAGTCTAAGGGGTTTTTGTTCTCTGTGCAGTGACGAGCAGTGCTGACTCTGCAGAATGTAGAAACAGAAAAAGAGCCTCCCAAAGGTTCCACCTCAGCACTGAATAAAAAACCAGGTGAGGAGGTGGGAGCTCAAGGCTTGGGCTGCAGGACCTGAATTAAGAGCAACTCTTTCCAGGGGCATGTGTTCTAGCTCATGCTGCACTATGGATCCAGTTTATCTTGGAATCTCATTCTCTGCATTTATTTCACTATTTTACTTAATCTCTTGGGAATGTGCAAGTTAATAAGAATTCATTATGTTTACATTTTTTGAAAATGGGGCCTATTAATTTATGGGTCCTATTAATCAACCTATGCATCTATCTATTGATTATATAGTAGAAATAAGCCAGCAAAGTAATGAATGTGTTTGAAAACTGAGTCTATGACTATAAAGCGCTGGTTGGATTTTTACAGTGGTTTCCATAGAGAAAAGAAAGCTAAGTATTTCTTTTACTGGAAGGTCATATTGTCATCAGGTCACAAGCTTTGAATAGTGTCAAGGGCCAATTCCTTCAGTTATCTAGTGTGAGCAGGAAACAGATAAGGAATTTTGAAACCCAAAGTATGGTTTTTGACAGAGCTCTTCAGCAGGTTAGGAACATATAGTGACTTTTCAAAGGACCTTTGCAAATAGTGTCTTACTTTTTCCTTTACAGCAACCCTGAGGGGTAAGCAGTATGGACAGTGTCAATTTTGTTTCTAGATGAGCAAACACAATCACATAAATATTTCAAGGACTTCCACAAAGTCTCATGGAGAAAAAGGGGAAGACAAGACTAGCATGCCAGATGCTGTGTTGTTTCCTTTGTAAAACTGGAGCTCAAAACAGTTACCAAAATATGGTTTCCTCAATTCTTTGTGCAGCATGAGTAATTGTAAGATTTGTGGCTCTTTAGTGCACAAATCAGAGATTCGTTTTCCCTTCCTGCTTCCTCAGAGGATATTGCAAACCTGCCTATTGGAAACATTTTTAATAAGTCAAGCCTTTAAAAGCAAATAAATATGTTACCTGCTCTTGATGTTACAACAGAACAATATTGCAAGTAATACTTTTGTTCTGATATCTCACTATATCCATCAGTGTATAATGTAAGTTTGCTTCAGTTTTTAGGGAGTATGCTTTCTGACTTGTGTCTCAGTGTAGGCAACTGCACTGAAAGATGGTCCCAACATAGGTCTATGGCTCAGACACAAGAGAAGATTATTTCTCAGCCTTGCAAATGATTCAAGGGGCACTACGGTGTATAGGAGTCTCTCTACCTTCAACAAAAGATATCCAAGGCCTCCTCACAAAGAAACAGCCAATGAATACATTGTGAAATGACAATAGAAGGGGTAGGAGGAGGAAGAGAGAGAAGTGTAGGAAGGTCAGGTTCAAACAAAGCAATGAATTGTCTCTGCTCTGGGAACAGGGAAAGGAACATCAATACCTACAAGGCAGGTGACCTAGGAGAGCAGTTCAGGTGGCCTATGCAAAGGCCATGATATACATGGGTTTTCAAAATATTTCCAAGTTTATTAGGGAATTTCCTGCTGAATTGGTTCCTTAGTCACACACTGAGACACTTAGCGAATCCTATTCCTCTGTGCAGATATCAATAACCTGGACTCCTTAGAAATGAGCAAAGGAGGAAAGACCAACAAGTCACCTGTTCATGACTCTAAAATGCAACAGATAAGATGTATTACTGGACATCAAAATCCAGAGTCTAAATCCAGAGCTCTATTTTCTAAACAAACCTCACTCTGACATTCTCCATATGCATTGATTCAATGACTTCTAGAGCATCACTTTGAGCATTTAATGTCTTCAACCCTATTGGAATATGAAAGAGGGAAAAGGGGGCATTATGAACTGTTGTTCAACTGGATGAGCCCAGTCAATTGATATTATAACAACATAGCAATAACATACTCCACTGGCAAATGGCAGTCTTTTATACTACACACTGACTACATACTGTCATATTAATTATTGCTAAATAGTTGAAAAAATATACTTCATCTCTACCAACATGTTTTATATTCTACAGAGAGTAGTGAGCATAGTATTTCATAATTTCTTAGCAATATTCTCATTAGTGCAAAACTTGGAAAGTCTTCATAGAATCATTGGTGCTGCTATTTAGGTACTGATGGAAAAAGTGGCTCAGACCAACTACCTCTCAAGCCCAAATGATACTTAAACTATTGGCTTACATTTTGATTTTTTCACAGTGCTATTCTGAATATAGATTCACTTTGTTTTCACAAATACCTTAACAGGGAGATAGGGTAACTAGGTTATTTCAGTATTACAGATGAGGAAACTGGAGATGAGGAAACTGGAGGTAATGTTTCAAGGTCATTTACAAATTCACATATAGAAGTAAAGGGGAGAGCCTGGCAGGACCCAGTATTAGGACTGTGGGCACCAGAACTGGGTTCAGCTCAAGGAAAGAGGAAAATGCTAATTTCAAAATTGAGATTATCACAAACCCTATGTGCTGTGTGAGTCATCATACATTATGTAAGACTGTTGGTAACAAATAACAGTTTTCTTCCTCTTACTTTATAGAGTCTGTGAACTTAAAGCCATCTCCATCTGGAAAGAAACCTTCCAAAAGAGGTAAGAGCAAATAACAGCTTTTCATGGTTACAAATGAGCAGTGTTTTCTGCAAAAAAATTCCTTCCAATTCCTTGCTATATCTTTTATAGTAAAGTACAAATTTGTTTTAATTTATGATAGTTCATTTTAACTTTTATATTAAGTAGATTAGTGGCTATGACAAAAAAAGCAACAACTCGAAGATATCAATGTCCCAAACACAGTAGAATTTAAGGGGAGGGGTGGGGCTCTTTTTCACAAAGTTATCCTGGGGAGAAGTCAAGTGACAGGTCTGCCTCCTTCAATGCCAAATTTGTAAGACCACCTTGGGAGAGAAGCACAGCTAATGATGAACACAATTATAGGCATAAACACAAATCCATAAAGCTACATGGAAAGGAAGAAAGAGAGTGCAGTGCAGAATGCAGAGGGCCAAGAGAATGCAGAGGAGTCCAGTGAGAGAGAAATATCTCCACCCCAGGCCCAGGGGACAGGGATGATAAAGTTCTGACCTACAGGTCACGTGAATACAAAAGACACATCATGGGGGACTGAGGGAGGGACAAGCTAGCCCTGGGTTTTCAGAGCTTCCCAACTTTTTCCTGAGTTCCTTGTCACACACTGAGACCTGCAAGGAACATTTGCTCCTTCTGCAGTGAGAAGTCCTGGAGGGTCTTCGGGGTTCAGTGCACAGGAGAAGCGCCCAGAAGCCGGGAGCTCTGCAGTGAGAAGTGGTGCTGACCAGGAGGGTAAGGGTCACCATGGCTGGGCTCCAGGACAGCAGGAGCCTGAGGTCAGGGCTCCTGTTCCTCTGAGCACACCTCACATGCGGGAGCCCAGTCCTGCCTTGTTCTCATGTGGCCACTGTGAAGACTGCAAAGAACAAAATTAACTAGCAAACAAAATAGACTCAGACTCATAGATACAGAGGGAAAAAATGACAGGTGTCAGATGGGAGGGGGTAAAGGGGCTGGGTGAAAGAAGGGTTTAAGCAGAAGAAAAAAAGAAGAAAGAAAAGAAAAGAATAACCTCATACCTAGACAAATAAAACAGTATGGCGATTACCAGATGGAAGTAGGGTGGGGAGATGTAGAAGAGAATAAAGGAGGATGAATGGGGATGGGAGGACACATGGCTTGGGGTGGTGAATGCACAACACGATGTACACGTGATGTATTATAGCATCATGCACCTGAAACTTACATAATTTCATTAACCAATGTCACCCCAACCAATTCAATAACAAATGAAAGTAAATAAACCTGCAAAGAAAGAAATCACTTAAGTTCAGGCTTAACAAGATGGCTCTGGCAGGACAGCAGTGCCTCCTTACTGACTACATGCTCAGAGACATCATCCCCCAAGTTCTGGACCACATAGAGATGTTCACGCACTCAGCACCTGATCTGTCCAGGACAGAGACAGCTGGACAGTCAGGTATTGCTCAATTTTGTCACAAGCCTGTTCATATTTCAACAGACTCTTAGTTATTTTTTAGTTATGGACACAAGGAAAAGTTTTTGGTTATGACTATTAAGTTCCCTTTATAGCTTTTGACAGATGACCCCCAACATGACATTGGCCTATCTAGTGATGTTTGAACATGGCTTTGCCTAAAAGGACATCTATTTATGTTTACAACAACCTCAAAGTTTGGCCAGATAACAGTTGCTCCCCCATTTCACTGTTGGGGAGCCATCAGTTTCCTCTCTGTATCTATGATGTTCTCAGACTCTTTACAGAATCACAGGGAGAGTTACCTTTATTCAAAACCTCTGAAGCCACACGTAAAATAATAATGTTTTACTATTTTAGAAATGCACTGTGATTTATATCCTTTATGTTACAAAAGACCCCACTGTGCCTGGGGCAAAATCTTATTCTCAAATATATTAATGTTTCTTCAATAAATTGTGTGAAGTCACACCAAGTGTGATAAGTTAAAGATTCTACATGGACTCATGGCAGCTAAGGTCAGCTTCCCTGCCAAGTGACTTAGCTGAAAACCTGTGAAAAGCTGATGGTTTTCAAGACTTCTTTGATTCTGCATATGGGATAAAGCATTGTGAGACTTTGCTTCATTTTATAGCAATCTCATTGCTTTAGATGAGAAGAGACAGAAATGATCATCACCACATCTTTAAGTTCCAAATCCTTCAACAATGTGAAGAGTCATAAGATTTACCACTCCTTCAGTTTTACAATATTGGCTGTGTTTTCCTTTTCTTCCAAATCCTGTGGACATTGGAAACAAATCTATTTAAAAAATAGGCTAAAGGAAGAAACCTAAGAGCAAAGATAACTAGTAGCTTTCTTTGTTACAAAAGCTCTGTTCAAGTATTCCTGTTTTTTCCTTTAAATAAAAAATAGTAATTTGGGGGGATTTTAGATGACACACAATAAATATTATGCGTTTGGAGCACTGCTGACTGGTATAAAAGGTCAATGGCACAAGTGCAACATAAGTGCATTTGTCTGCAATAAAAGGATACCTGGGCGACACCAATATACTGCATACGCCTGCTCTTTGGGGACCTGGCTGAGGAGGCACCGACACCTCGCAAAAACATTAACACCTGGACAGGATGGAATACCTGTTGCAATCCCTGCATAAGCTGAAGTACAGAAGCATTTAAGGTATATTTCCAAAGTCATGTTGAGAAATTAAACAAGACCCAGGGCCCATGCCAGACACTTATTTCTCAAGAAATCAGACGCCTTTATACTCGTATACTCAGGTCTTCTGCCATGAACCATCCTAAGACCTGGAAATTTTATTTGTTCATGTTTGTTTTCTCACCACCATCTGTTATTTTCTAGGTTTCATGGATGTTGGAAACAACTCTGCTTCACAAAAACCCAAGAAAAAAAGAAGTAAGAGTGAATAAAACTTTCCTTACTTTTAATGTGAGAAATTCGCTTTAAACACCAGAGTTTCATCATTGTTATTATTTACAATATTATATTAGGCAAAATGATGTCTCCTCAAAGATGTCTATGTCCCTAATCCCTGGAACCTGTAATCTGTTATCTCACATGGCAAGTAGACTTGACAGATGTGATTGAACTGAGGACCTTGAAATGGGGGAGATTTTCCTTGATGACCTGGGTGATGCCAATGTACTCAATAGCCCTTAAAAAATGGAGAGCCTTTCTTGGCTGTGGAGAGAGGAAGAAGTGACTATGGAGGATCAGTCAGAGAGGTGCAATATCACTGGCTCTGCAGATGGAGGAGGGACTAGGGAATGTGGGGGACCTTAAGAAGCTGGAAAAATCAAGGAAGCAGATTACACCCTACACCCTCCAGAAAGCAATGAAGGTCTGCTAAAAACTGGATTTTATCCCAGTGAGTCATTGCCAGACTTCTTATTGACATTAATTGGAAGATGATAAGTTTGTGTTGTTTTAATCCATTATTTGTAGTAAATTGTTATGACAAAAATATAGAAATAATACAGACTTTGGCTCTTGTAAGTGCCTTATGGCTATAAAACAATCCTAAAAATCCATCAGTGTCTTTGTGCAGTGAGCAGTGCCTAGAAGAATTTAAGTAAAAAGATTTTTAAAAGCCTAGATGGCCTTGAGGAATTTGTTCTTAGAAATGTGGTTGCTGAGGACCTGCAGAGGACTCAGAAGGAGAGAAAAATGTGGGAAAGAAAACCTGTGCTGTCTCAGAGAAATTGTAAATCATCCCGAACATCACAAATAGGGAGGTTATTGGTGTGACTGCTGAGGGTCAGAAGGAAGTAAAAAACATGTGTTTGGGAACTGGAAGAAGATCCTTATTATAAAATGACTGAAAGCATACGGAAACCCTGTACTGCACATATGTGGAAAGCAGAACTTTGTAGAGATTTCTAGGTGATAAGAATGCAGCAGTTGTCTTTTTGCTGCTTACAATAAAATGTGAGAGGAAAGAGATAAACTAAGGGGAGAACTGTGATTTTAAAAAAAACAAAGGAATCAGGACTTGATGACTTGGGTTCTTCTTAGCTTACTCAGGTTGCAAAAGATGCCAAAGCTGAAATTCACTGTCAGGTAAGTGTGCTCTGCAGAATGACCAAGAATGTGGCTTAATGACTATTTGGTGGAAACTCAGAAGTAAGAAAAAGTCAGAATATTCAGTCACAGAAAAATTCTGTGATGAGACTATGTGTGTGATTTACAGATCCTCTCAGCCATCCCAGCAGAAGCCAAAAATTTGTACATGATTATGTAGGGAGGATCCGTGCAGGAGCCCTTTGTTAATGGAGCAGATCCCCATGACATATATGGCTGACCTATTCAGTTCTTGAGAATTTTATACCAACAGAAACAGAGCTGTCCATGTGCAATCCCCAGAATCTGCAATCTGGTTCTCTTTTTTTTACTTTATTTTTATTGTTGACACTATTACAGATGTCCCCATTTCCTGCCCTTAGCCACCGCCACCCAGCCCCCATCCTCCTTCCCTTTGGCCCTTACCACACTGTTGTGTGTGTCTATGTGTTATGCATATGTGTTCCTTAGGTAATCCCTTCCCCTTCTTTCACCCAGTCCCCTTATCCTCCCTCCCCTCTGACAGCCATCAGATTGGTATCTGATATCCAGTCTGAGCTGTTTAATTTTTGCACATGACATTAAGTAAAACCTTTGGGGGGTGGCATATAGATATTCCATTGTCCCTGCACCATTTACTGAAGATTATCCTTTTACATTGAATCAATTGCTTTGACATTTTGGCTTATGGCCAAAAGTCATTTGCCCATCCAAGTAGGATGTATTTCTCTACTTCTTTTTTCTGTTCTATTTTCCAATGTGTCTATCTTTAGGTCAATATTCTATTTTCTGGATTACTACAGCTTTATGATAAGTCCTAAAATTATATACTAAGACCTATAATTTTTGTTTCTCTTTTTCAAAATGGTTTTAGCTATATTAGGCCCTGTGTATTTGGAAGCTTCTTCTTTTTCCCTTTAGTTTAGCCACTTTGAAGATCACATCATTGCCCAAGGTGCCTGCTGAATGCAGCCACCTAGACATGCTCTAGGCTATCCAAAGGAGAAATGGGGAAGAGCAAAATATACTTTCCTTCAGAGATCTGCCCCTTTTTGTGAGAAGCTTTCCTAGACTTCCCCACCTCCCACATCTCACTCATCAAATCTGAAACAGGTGGTCCTGCCAGCTATTAGTGAAGTTATGGACTACGGTATTTTGTCTGGACTATGACATCTCCAAGAAGGCACATGTTCTCTTAATAAATTAGGAATTAAAAATGCACAGCTGGAATACAGTATGAAGAATTGTCTCTTTCAGCTCTTAAAAATTTGTTGAAAGTTCCTTTGGAATCTAATGTGTGATCCATATTTATAAATGTTTTCTGTCCCTTTCAAAGTATGCACATTGGAACTATTTTGGTGATCTGGCTCCTCCCCATATACATTCTCTTCCTGAAGCACAACTTGGTTGTTTAAATCCCCTGGATGCACAGGAAATTAGGTTGTACGCATTCCATCCTGTCATATAGGGATGTATTACATGCCCCGACTTGACTGTGTATTTGACAATTCCTCCTTGTTCTGTTTTTGTACTAGAAATACTTTGAGGCTATTCATGACTGTTATTACTTAGGTGGATTTCTTCTTTTATAATTACAGAGTGTTCCTGTATATCGTACTAAATGCTTTTTACTTTCAAATCTTTACACAGGGTGCTAATATTGTCACATTAACTTTTATGTTTTATGTTTTTTTACTGCCTTTTCATTAAGTCCCACTATGCAGTTTATGTTATGCCTCATAATGACACTCTGCCTCTTGCAAACTTCTCTGATAAATCTGGTCTTTTAATATGATTTTATTATTATAATGATTCCTGATATATGTGGACTTATGTATTCTATATTCTTGTTAACCATTTCTTTGGGGTGCTTTTATGTCTTTTTCCCTCATTCTGATTGATTGAGATAGAATTCCATATTCCACCATTTGTCTCTTCTGGTTTGGAAATTGGAGATAAAATTTCTGCCATCTCTCCAACTATGCCCTAATCTCAAAAGATGTCAAGGATCTCAGCATGAATATTCTCAAACTGAACCTTTAATCTCCATGATCTCCACATTTCTGCAAAATAATTCATCATTTTATACACTTATCATTGTTTCTTTCCTTTGGCTTTACTTTGTGTCTAGTGGAATTAATACCTACTTATTGTAGTAGGCTGTCTATGTGGCAAACCTGCCAGTGTTGTACATGGAAAGTTGCCTTTGATTTGAAAAAATTTTTAAATAGAAAGATGTCTTCAGTATGCCAATATGGTTACTGGTTGTCTTTCAGGATCTATTGCATGGGTGATGATTTCTTTTTTGTAGTTTAACTGTCATTTTTTGCTTAACAGCTTCTTTTCTTGCCAAAATCTTATTTTCCAACTATCAAGTTGTGAAAATTTTAGGACCACTGAAAACTTGAAATATTGTACCATAAACATCAAAATACTTTCCCATCAATGCAAAATTAACATTCACTATTCTGGCTTTATCACATTTCTGTCCATCTATCCATGTCCCTATCCATCCACTAACCACCCTCAGGTTTGAAACATTTCAATCAGTACATTTCTCTCCAATCCCTTCAGCATGCAGAGTATTAACTAGACTGCAATATTTGTTTGCAGTGCTTTTTCTTTGTCTCTGGACATAAAGTTTATTATTTATAATAAGATGCACAAATACTAAGAGCTATGATTAAAGTATTCTCTGGTAAAGTCCAATCTTTATGAAGATACAGAACATGACCATCACCCTGGAACATAAGGAGCTCTCCCCTG
The DNA here is from genome assembly GCF_019186645.2 of Phyllostomus hastatus. NCBI lineage: Eukaryota > Metazoa > Chordata > Mammalia > Chiroptera > Phyllostomidae > Phyllostomus > Phyllostomus hastatus. The sequence continues at coordinate 10,162 of NW_025333978.1, read as the reverse complement.
GGGAGAGGAGGGACAATGGACTATCCTAAAATATCTCAGGGGTGAGGTGATCTCTATTTTATATTGATCAGGTAACAACATTAACATTAGCTTGCAACACAGTTTCTTAATCAAAATTCCTTGAAAAGATACCCTGAGGAAACTGGAAATGCCACAGAAAATTGCCTCCCAATAAGCTCACCCCACATAGCAGAGTCTGGCAGTGTCCCCAGGAGGTCACCACTCCACCAGCCACTCTGATTAATATCACCACCAAGGGGGGCTGAGCCCCAATCCATTCATTTGTTTCCTGCAGCATTTACCAAGTTTCTTCTACTGCAATTGCTTTAGGATCCTGTGATCACTCCTATGGTGCAAGTCACCATGTTTGCATGACAGAGACAAGTGAACACAGTGCCCTCAAAGGGAAGTATTCACCACTGTCGAGGTCTGTGAGGATGTGTATATACATCAGCTAGGAGGTGGAGGGACAGGCATGTTCTCCAGTCTGGGCCACTGGCCAGCTATAGGTCTTATGTTGTTGCTTCTGTTCACTGTTTCTAGTTTTTAATGGGGCAGGAGGGGGCAAGGTTACTACCTAAGAACCATCTCTCCAATCTGCCTCTTATGTCCATGACACCAGGCAGGTCACATTTGTTCTTTTCACAACCCTCCACCAAATGACTAAGAATCTATGTGGGGGCACATTGCCCAGAGACATTCTGCATGGGATTTCAGATGCTGGCACCAGCCCCTGTTTCCTTGGATCAGATGCTGAGTGGCAGACTCAGCATCCCTGTGGTGAAAGACCTGGACCAGGTGGTTTCATTCTCTAAGGAGGACTCAGGGAGCTCGGAATGACAGATATCATTAAGGTCTCCCTACCTCCCCTACCTTCCTAGATGTTTCTTCCTCAGGGGCCTGGATCTTTGCTCTTCCTTCACTGTTATGAAACCTGTGTGTACTATTCCACTGGCTCCAGCTTTATTGTTCTTTCCATAATCTCCTGCTGTCACTCAGATTTTTCATCTAGAAGGGTCACACATAAAATGGAAAAGGCATTTCAAAAAAAAACATGAAAGAAATTAAACCTGAATCATCTGGGCACTCCAAGGGAGTCCACCTTCCAGGCTGGTTGGGGAAAGTATGAGGCATCAATGCCAGCAAGGGTCAGAGCAGAATCTGGACTTTCCACAGTTGGTCTCTGTAACACCATTAATCCCCACATTCACTTTTGTCCTGATCACAATGCAAGAAGAAGCTGATCCCTTTCTGCCTTCTTTGGGGACAGCTGCCTTCAGGGACCAAGGAGCCTTCACAGAGAAGTGTGTGGACAAGGGAAGACAAGGTCATCTAAGTCTATGGACTTAGATGATCAGAGCATTGGTTGTAGCTTTTGATAAACGACACACCATTCACAGACTACAACTAGTCTAACCACCCATGCAATTTATAGATTGCCTAGAGATTCCTGACTTCCCCTTTCACACAGGAAGGTGCAGGTACAGTCTGGGACTTTGCCTCCAATGACCCTAACTACAGGGAAACAGCACAGTCACAGAGCTCCCTTCTACCAGAACAGCAGTGTCACTGTCACATAAGAATCAGGGGGCTGACTGCATGGGGAGCTGAGACAGGTGTCCTGATGCCTGGTGTCTCTGCTAAAGTGTTCTTAGTGTGGGGGGTGTGAGAGGTGAAATCAAGGCAAACGTTGTGTGGGTATGTATGAAAAAATGCCACTGAAAGAAAGGCTTGGAAACTCTGAAGATGTGTGGAATACAGTTTGCTTAGTACCCCTATGACTTTGTAGAAACAATAACTACATGGTAGGAAGTTCTCTCTGTGCAATTATGAAATGAGACAGAATAAAAATCTTCTCTTTCAGGGTCAAGACAGCAGCCAGATGCGCCTGTGAATTTTCGTGCTGAAATACTTCGTGTGGCCTGTGGGGAGATGAGGGGGCTGTTAATTAAGAGAAAATTGGAACGAGGTAGGTTTCCAGGTTACTTTAATTTGCAACCCCTCTGTGAAGGAATCACATGAAATAATGGAATGACCCACGTGAATTTCCTGTCATTCAAGGAATTGAGTCCCCACTGTGGCTTGAAAGAAAAAAAAGGATCCCTAAGATGATATTTTTACACTGTAAGCAGTGCTGCATATCAAGTGCTCACTCCCCATGTGCAAGTGCCCATGAGGATGCCCAAAGAAACAAAGAGAAGTACAGGAATGTCTGTCTCAGGGTTCAAAATACTGCATTTTCTACTTTGAATCAGATATAACAGGGAAGAGGCCCTCAGCCTCCACGTTCACATACTGTATCCCATCTGGGTAATCACCACCAGGACAGGGTGTTGGATGTAGTGAGGAGATCACAGAGTTTAGAGTCAGAAGACCTGATCCCAGCCTCAGCCCTGCTGAGAGTGACAGTGTGAAGACTGGGACCTTCCTGAGCCTGAAACTTCCCATCTAAGAAATGAATAATAATTACAAACATGCCTCCTACTCTGACTTTGAGAGTTCTTTTATATATGAATATAAAGTATTTTGTGATTTTAATATTATAAAGCTTAAAGCTTTTTGTCTATATGATGAACTTCATATCAGATTACTAAGATTTTATTTATTTATTTATTTTTAGAGAGAAGGGAAGGGAAAGAGAAAGAGAGAGAGAGAGAAACATCAATGTGTGGTTGCCTCTCATGTGTCCCCTACTGGGAACCTGGCCTGGAACCCAGGCATGTGCCCTGACTGGGAATAGAACCAACAACCCTTTGGTTCACAGTCCCGTGCTCAAACCACTGAGCTACACCAACCAGGGCTCAGATTATTTTTAATATGGCTATGAGAACACTAATATGAATAAATGTTTTATCATAATTATTTTTAAACAACTTCCCTGAGATATAACTCACATATGTATAATTCACCATTTACAGTGTAGATTTCACTGATTTTTTTTTATTTTGTTCATTCACAAGATTATAAAACCATCATCACAATCTAATTTTAGAACATTTTGTCCCCACCAAAGGAAACCCGATGCCTCTCAGCTGTCAGGGCCCATTCCCACCCAGCCCATCGCCCACCCTAAGCACTGATTAATCTATGTTCTGACCTATAAATTGGCCTATGTAAGCATTTTATCTCAATTGACTCACATAACATCTGCCTTTCTGTCACTGGTTCCTTCACTTAGCATGAAGTTTTCAAGGTTCACACATACAGTGCCATGTCTTATAAGTCATTCTTTTTATTGTCCTATGTGAGCCATAATATGGATATGCAATATTGCATTTAGTCTTCAGTTAGGGTTTTCTCATTCTTTGGCTATCATGAATAATAATAACCCTTTTATGTAAAGTTATTTTTGTGAGTATATTTTTAAGATACTTTTTAGTATATACCCTGCAGTGGAATTGCAGGATTACCTGGTAATTCTGTGTTTTTCTTATTGAGAAAAAGACAAACTATGTTTCAAAGTATTGCACCATTTTAATTCTCATCAGCAAAATCTGAGGGTTTCAATCTCTATGTATTCTCACCAACACTTGTTATTGTCTGTCTTTTTCGTAGTGGCCACCCTAGTGCTTAGACTCTAGAATTTGATTGTGGTTTAATTTCCTTTTATCTAATGATAATGGCATTAAGTATATGACAATCTTTTACATATAAGTTAAATTTTCTACTGATTAATATCTCACAATTATTTTAGTATCAGCTACCCATGATTTCAAGGATGGAAAAATATCTGCTCAACAATGACAGTAAACTCAGAGAAAATTGTTGTAACACAGGACGTGGATGTTGCCTTAGTGCCATTGTGAGCTGCAGGGCCCCCACTTGAGATTTTAATTCAAAGCAGCAAATCTCCTTGGAGGGAACTTATAAGCTAGGATTCTAGGTTCTGAAGTATGGAAGGGGAGGCCAGATGCTCCTGCTATTGATCTTGAACCCAGATGGGTGACATCAGATCCAAAGAGGTGGGAGGCCAACCTCTGAGCACTGAGGACAAAGAGGGGTCAGCATCAATGTACCCTGGTCTTACAGGAGCCACAAGGAAGTGCATAAGAACTGAAGATGGAAACTGGTTCACCCCCAGGGAATTTGAAGTCAGAGGAGGCTTGGAAAAAGCAAGTAACTGGAAGACCAGCCTCACCTGCGGTGGAAAATCCCTAAAAAAGCTGATAAAGGTATTTCAGTAACAGGGGCAGAAGGTATGACTTCCTTTGCTGTCATCAAAGATGAGGTCAGTATTCAATACCCAGTATGTGCTGAGTTGTGGCTGGAGCCTTGAAGCCAAGACTTTATCCTTTTCACAAGAAGAGGTGCCCCACACTCACACCTCAGTACAAGGGAACCCATCCATTTGTCAAAGGGGCTCTGTCAGGGTGACTGCAGGGGCTTGGGAGAGGGAAAGGTCATTCGGACCCAGGTGCTTACAAACAACTTTTGGCACTAAAAGAAAGAAGACTGTGTAGAGTCACACAACTGGGCAGAACACACTCCCGAGAAAGAGTGGTATAAAACCAGAACCACAGTTACCACGACTCCATGAGCTGAGGTAGATGGATTGTGTGTGACACAGCATAATCCATCAATTGGGGTTGTTTGCAGAGGGATTTAATGTCAGGTTAAAGAGTTCAAACTGGTAACATGGACAGTGCAGAACCACAGAGTCTCCTGAGCTATGAAATGACATATTTAAAACAGTATTTCAGACAATGCAGGAACTTGAACTGAATTCACTATCTTTCAGCCCAAGAAACATATAGTCAACCTTCAAGGCTCAGCTCCCATGTCACTCCTGTCTGAATGTTCCCTGACTGACCTGCCCTGGTCACCCCTTCCCTGGGTCCCCTGAACTCTCAAGTGAGGCCCTTCTCATACTGTCTTATTCTTATCCTTCCACCCATTCCCTTTGTTTCTCTAGAACCCTAGTAGGGTTTGTCCTTTATGTGCCCATCATTGTCCAGAGGGTGTGACACCCTGTAGCTGTGGGACACGTGCATTCAGTTAAATAGCCCTGGTGTGAGCAGGCAGGTCTGAGTGGCACTGGTGGGAATGGAGAGGGAGTGAGAGGTGCCTAAGAGATTGTGAAGGAAAACCTCTGAAAAGTTATTTTAAAATGCACAAAAGAAAAAGAAGAATTTCTAAAGATGTATTTCTGGGTTCTGTGGATGAATCTAGAACAGGTGGGGGGAGGGAGATGGTTCCTCAATGAGACACCTGGGCTTTGAGATGACAGTTGGACATTTGTGTAGAAATATTCATAAGGAGGTTGGAATGCCAGATTCACAAAACTTAAACACAGGCTAAGCATCAACTTGGGTCTTTTTTCTTTCAGGATAAACATATCCGTCCACCTCCCATTACACGTGAAAGCAAAAAAATGGTGATTATTACTTTATATAGTTCTTATTCATAACTGATTTTATATGTACTGCATCATTTCTATGGTTTCTCAGTTGTATAATAATTTTGTTTCTTTTTCTCCTCTCCTGTACCTTTATTTATGTACCTGTGCATGTATGTATATAATGTATGTATGTATATATTTTGCATGCCTTCAGAGTTGCTCCATTGAACATTAGGTGGTATCCAAGGTTATCTTGAATTGTAAACCATTTCAGATGGGGATGATAAGGAGCCATAAAACCAGATCTAATAGCTGAGTGTTACCTATAGAGGCAGCTGCTGTAAAGTTGTTACAGTTGTAAAAGCAAACATGATTCTGGAATACATGAAAACCTTCCTTAATAAGGTCATAGGGTTATCTTCAAGTCAATCCCAGATTTTTCTGATAAAGGTTACTATTTTCTAACTTTAATGAAATTTAATGAAGAAGAAACGTTTGCTCCCCATCATCCAGTTGAACCTGTCTGGTGGATCATCTATCTTGGGACACATATGAAACCATGTACTACTTCATGAGATAGGAAGCTAAGAGCATATTTCTTCTCTGATTACTTGTATACTCTTTTATCCTTCAATAAAACATACACACAGACAAACAAAATTCCTTCTGAAGCAGAAAATATTGGCACATTTTTCATGAGGATGGTGCTGTTGGGGAGGGACCCTTGGGGGATAGATGTAGCTTAAGTGAGAGACAGACCTGGAAAATTGTTTACTTTGATGCCCTCCTTTGGCTCCACCTCAGGGTCTATGAAAACTGATTTCTCCTTCTGTGGATGAAGGCTATGGAGGCAACAAACACATATGTAATATGAATGCAGATCCAGGACAAAGTGGTAGTTTTTTACAACAGTGGGTATGAATGAGAACTTGAGAAGCAGGGGGAAGGTGCGAGGTGCCATTCTCACACACTACAGGTAGAAATGGCCCCCCAGGACATTCACAGAATTCTGCATTAGTTTACACAGAGCTGGCCACTGGGACTTCATCTAGCACTGGGAATGTGAGACCCAGGCCTTTACACTACCTGATGTTCTGCGTCTTTTAAACACTCAGACATTGGGACATTTCACCCACTGGGTTTAGTAAAGAGAAATTACTGTGGACCTAGTCAGTGAACACTGTAAAGTTTCCATCATTCTCCATGTGCCTAGAGTTACTTTATCTGGATTACCTGAAGGAGCTAGCAACTTCCTACCCATAGGTTCTATCATTATATGTGGGTGCAACACTTTGTACCAACCAGGTTCAATTTTCCATATATTTTGTGTCTTTTCATCAAAAACCAAAGTGACTCAGATTGGCAGATCTCAGGATGCATTACTACCTTGGTGGATCGTCTGTATCTCCCACAACTTCTCTTGTTGATGGAGCCCCTGGTTCCTGAAAACTTCAGTGTGAATTTTGGCACCACACAACAGCTTCCTGTCATCAGATGAGGTCCACTCATACTTTCTGGTGACAGCTCCTGAGTGTTGTCAAGTAATCTGAAATAATCAGCCAGAAGAACCACTTATTATATACTAACATTTGCTAAAAAGATAACAAATGTTCTCTTTTCCTAAGTGAAACCATACTCATTTATTTACTCATTCAACATACAGCTACTGAGTGCATAGAAATGCCCAATGTCCATAAATAATATTGAAATCATATCCCTGAGCTCAAGGATTGTTTCAAATTCAATTATCCACCATGTGACAATAACTATTGGGGATCAGGGACACTAGAGTACTCAAGAGACAGGCTGTGAGTTGACTATTTCTCAGGTCACTTATCAGAGGATCACACTAGTCTGTGACCTCTCTGCCCTGGGTGGGGATAAAAGCTGAGGCTGCCTGAAGGGAAGGAGGCCAAGTCATTCTACTGAAGGTACAGAAGCACTGCAAGTGTCGTGTGCAGAGCTCAGTTTCCTGTGAAAGGCCAGTCAGGTGCCATCTGGGGATTTGGATGAAGGGAGAGGGGTGTGACCTTCTGGAAGAAGAATTGGAGTACAGAGGACCTAGGATTCATTTTATCATTAGGCTGGTGTCCTAGAAGAATTGTAGGAGCTGCTGGACTTCTCTGGGACATGTGCATGGTTCCCAGGACCCTCAAATAAGAGATGGCGATCCAGAGGGTCCTGTCATACTGCCAGTAACCAAGAGTCTGTGGGGACGAGAAAGCAACTGTTCCAGGAAGAGCACTCTCACTCCTGTTAATAACAAAGTTTCCCAGGATAGATATTACAGGCCAATTCAACACTGACTTATAAGATTCCCATGCATTAATAACCACACTGGCTCGGGCTAAAGCTCAGTTTAGGCTGTACTGGAATCACCTGAAGACCTTTGGAAAATAACATTGCTTTAATCCCACTCTACACAAAGTTTGATTTCACCATTCTACATTATCACTTGGACATTAGAATTGTTAAACAATCTTCAGATGATTTTCATACACAAGTTACTCATTGTACAATTTAAGCAGAATGCCAGGGCCTAAGCCCTACCAAATCAATTGATCAGAATATCTGCCACTGGGACCAGGAAATTATTATTTCATATACTCTCCCTCAGACAGTTCAAATGTATAGCTGGGCTAACAAAGAGCAAGCCAAAGAAATAAGAGCTGCTCTTGATTAAAATGTATGAGTGCAAGATTTTTAGGCAATTTTTACATTTATTATTTCCTTGTTCTTCTGAGAAGAGGGTCGCCACTTTCTGGAGAGGGTGATGGTAAGGTGAGAGTCCCTGCAGTGAGGAGAAGGAAACTGTCCCAGGGCTCCCATGGTGGAGCAGTCTCAGCCCCCACTGCGCATGTGATTCAGGATTCGCCCAGAACACTGAATGGCAGCTCTTGGCAAGATGTCATTTGGCACTTGCACTTTGTCCTATACGGATATAAAACAAATGACCAGACTCTTGATTCTGGGAAAACATTTCACCCAAAATCCCAGAACAAGATTCAAAATAATTCTTAGTGACTTTTCATCCTTTATTATTTTGTACATTCAGAAAAATAACATAGTTATGCTCCAAATTACTCTGCCCTAATTATTTAAGGACATTTGTGATCTCTGTGTGTTGTTATTAGAGATGTAATACAGATTTGAGAAACAGACCCCTCTTTTGTGTGTTAAGCTTGAACCATTCTTTAGGGTATCAGCGTCCCTGTTTGCAGTGGACCCTACAGGGACAATGGATTTAACAACAACAACAACAACAAAAAAAGTTTATATTTTACTGTGAGAAGAAATGGGGATAGATTGGATTTGGGACACAAGCAAGAATAGGGACTCAGAATGGATTCTCAGGTTTGTGGTTGAAGGTGCATGTTTTATGAGATGGAAGCACCAGGAAAGAGCAGGTAGTGGGTTGGGGAAAGAGAACACATTGTGTTTTGACTGGATAAGTTTGGGGTGTGATTTAGGGCCCAGGAGGCGATGCTGGTGAGCACAGGGATGCACACAAAGGCAGGAGGCAGGGTGGACATAGGGGGCACTAGGGACATAATGATGTAACTGCGGATTTGAGAGTGATTTAACCATCTGGGACCAACCAAATGGCCAAAAATGGTAACCTGGAGTATCCTTTCTAAATGTTGGATGAGAAAGACTGAAGGTAACATCATGCATCAGTTAGTCAAGGTAGTAACCCCAGGAGAAAGACAGCACAGACCATATGTGTTTGGAGAAAGCAGAAGGGTCTCAATAGAGAAAGGTGGATGCTGTCATTCCTGCCTCCTGCTCTTCAACAGCCCACTTCCCTCCTACCCAGCACTCATCAATGGGAGGGCCAGTCCCCAACCTCATTTGTGTTACCTCAGATGGTCACAGGAGGGGAAGAATTTCTTCAACAGACCATGAGATATACAGGATGTTTCTACCTGGAAGAGAAGAACCTTCAAGCAGTTCTCAAACTTCTTGATTCTCTCAGAAGGCAGAACCAGGAAAGCAACCACGAGCTTATACAGTTCCTAAAAGTTCATCTTCATCTATAAATGCTGCTTTTCAGTTTTTTTAAGTGGGTTTCTGCTTTAATCACCCCCTTCTTCACCCTACTTTAGGGGGGGATGGCAAGTAATAACATCTGTCACAGCACAATTGGGTAGACAGGTGTTATTAGTCACACCTACTCCCATGCTGAGAAAGGAGGTCAATGCCAGACATGCAGGCCTTACCGAGATCACTCCCAGGAACCAAGTGGACAATGAGGGGCTGCAGAGTGTGGGGTGGCCCCCTGGTTTCCACGGGAGGTTGTGGCTGGCTTGTGTCAAAGATTCCCTGGCTCACAGGGAACTGAAACCTGATATTCCAGGATGGGCAGGATCAGTGCTGATCCCTTGACAAGGGAATTATTTATTAATAATAATGCACAGCTAAATTATTTAGCTGTAGGACCTTATCCAGGGAAATAGAGTGGGGAGAGGAATGTGCAGATAGGCTATCTGAGGCCATCTCAGTCTTACCAGATATCACAGCAGCACCTGACTTTGAGCTTTAATATTATTTCTCACACTATTTTCTTCATTAACAAAAAGCTCAGTCACAGGCCAGTTCATTCTCACAGGTACACACGCTTGGATAGAACACAGTGTATCTTCATATCTGCTGTGCAAATTTATTAGGTTTTAATGAATAACGGTCAAATTTTGGATGAAAATATTATCAAATTTTATCTTCTCCAAGTGAAATTAAATCTGGTTAAAAAACACATATTGAGACTGGTAACAAATCCAGTTTCAGTTGATTGTGCATAAGTTTGGGGAGAGAGCTCCCCACTCT